>NW_028318041.1:300000-489294 GCF_062004578.1 Staurois parvus | reverse complement strand
AGTGTAGATTAGGTTTGAGTAGTATAGGTTAGGGTAGTGTAGGTTAGGGTAGAGTAGTGTAGGTTAGGGTAGAGTAGTGTAGACTAGGGTAGAGTAGTGTAGACTAGGGTAGAGTAGTGTAGTGTAGGATAGGGTAGAGTAGTGTAGTGTAGACTAGGGTAGAGTAGTGTAGATTAGGCTAAAGTAGTGTAGATTAGGGTAGAGTAGTGTAGTGTAGAGTAGTTTGGTGTAGATTAGGGTAGAGTAGTGTAGTGTAGATTAGTGTAGATTAGTGTAGGTTAGTGTAGTGTAGAGTAGTGTAGGTTAGGGTAGAGTAGTGTAGAATAGGGTAGAGTAGTGTAGGTTAGGGTAGTGTAGATTAGGGTAGAGCAGTGCAGGTTAGGGTTTTGTAGTGTAGATTAGGGTAGAGTAGTGTAGATTAGGGTAGAGTAGTGTAGGTTAGGGTAGAGTAGTGTAGGTTAGGGTAGAGTAGTGTAGCTTAGGGTAGAGTAGTATAGTATAGATTAGGGTAGAGTAGTGTAGTGTAGGGTAGAGTAGTGTAGTGTAGGGTAGAGTAGTTTAGGGTAGAGTAGTGTAGTGTAGATTAGGGTAGAGTAGTGTAGATTAGGGTAGAGTAGTGTAGTGTAGATTAGGGTAGAGTAGTGTAGATTAGGGTAGAGTAGTGAAGGTTAGGATAGTGTAGATTAGGGTAGAGTAGTGTAGGTTAGGGTAGTATAGATTAGGGTAGAGTAGTGTAGGTTAGGGTAGATTAGGGTAGAGTAGTGTAGATTAGTGTAGTGTAGATTAGGGTAGAGTAGTGTAGTGTAGATTAGGGTAGTGTAGTGTAGATTAGGGTAGATCAGTGTAGATTAGGGTAGAGTAGTGAAGGTTAGGGTAGAGCAGTGAAGGTTAGGGTAGAGCAGTGAAGGTTAGGGTAGAGCAGTGAAGGTTAGGGTAGAGTAGTGTAGATTTGGGTATAGTGTAGATTAGGGTAGAGTAGTGTAGGTTAGGGTAGAGTAGTGTAGACTAGGGTAGAGTAGTGTAGATTAGGGTTGAGTAGTGTAGTTTAGACTAGGGTAGAGTAGTGTAGTGTAGATTAGGGTAGAGTAGAGTAGTGTAGGGTAGAGTAGAGTAGTGTAGATTAGGGTAGAGAATTGTAGATTAGGGTAGAGTAGTGTAGGTTGGGTAGAGTAGTGTAGGTTAGGGTAGAGTAGTGTAGGTTAGGGTAGAGTAGTGTAGTGTAGATTAGGGTAGAGTAGTGTAGAGTAGTGTAGGTTAGGGTAGTGTAGTGTAGATTAGAATAGAGTAGTGTAGATTAGAATAGAGTAGTGTAGATTAGGGTAGAGTAGTGTAGATTAGGGTAGAGTAGTGTAGGTTAGGGTAGTGTAGATTAGGGTAGAGTAGTGTAGGTTAGGGTAGTGTAGATTAGGGTAGAAAAGTGTAGTGTAGTGTAGTGTAGAATAGGGTAGAGTAGTGTAGAATAGGGTAGAGTAGTGTAGAATAGGGTAGTGTAGTGTAGAATAGAATAGAGTAGTGTAGATTAGGGTAGTGTAGTGTAAGTTAGGGTAGTGTAGTGTAGATTAGAATTGAGTAGTGTAGAGTAGTGTAGGTTAGGGTAGAGTAGTGTAGGTTAGGATAGTGTAGATTAGGGTAGAGTACTGTAGTGTAGATTAGGGTAGAGTAGTGTAGAGTAGATTAGGGTAGAGTAGTGTAGAATAGGGTAGAGTAGTGTAGGTTAGGGTAGTGTAGTGTAGATTAGAATAGAGTAGTGTAGAGTAGTGTAGATTAGGGTAGAGTAGTGTAGGTTAGGGTAGTGTAGGTTATTGTAGAGTAGTGTAGGTTAGGGTAGTGTAGTGTAGATTAGAATAGAGTAGTGTAGATTAGGGTAGAGTAGTGTAGGTTAGGGTAGTGTACATTAGGGTAGAAAAGTGTAGGTTAGGGTAGAGTAGTGTAGTGTAGATTAGGGTAGAGTAGTGTAGAATAGGGTAGAGTAGTGTAGATTAGAATAGAGTAGTGTAGAGTAGTGTAAGTTAGGGTAGTGTAGATTAGGGTAGAGTAGTGTAGTGTAGATTAGGGTAGAGTAGTGTAGTGTAGATTAGGGTAGAGTAGTGTAGTGTAGATTAGGGTAGAGTAGTGTAGGTTAGGGTAGTGTAGTGTATATTAGAATAGAGTAGTGTAGAGTAGTGTAGATTAGGGTAGAGTAGTGTAGTGTAGATTAGGGTAGTGTAGTGTAGATTAGGGTAGAGTAGTGTAGAATAGGGTAGAGTAGTGTAGGTTAGGGTAGTGTAGTGTAGGTTAGGGTAGTGTAGTGCAGGTTAGGGTAGTGCAGTGTAGATTAGAATAGAGTAGTGCAGTGTAGATTAGAATAGAGTAGTGTAGAGTAGTGTAGATTAGGGTAGAGTAGTGTAGGTTAGGGTAGTGTAGGTTAGGGTAGAGTAGTGTAGGTTAGGGTAGTGTAGGTTAGGGTAGAGCAGTGCAGGTTAGGGTTTTGTAGTGTAGATTAGGGTAGAGTATTGTAGGTTAGGGTAGAGTAGTGTAGGTTAGGGTAGAGTGGTATAGTATAGATTAGGGTAGAGTGGTATAGATTAGGGTAGAGTAGTGTGGATTAGGGTAGAGTAGTGTAGACTAGGGTAGAGTAGTGTAGTGTAGGGTAGAGTAGTGTAGGATAGGGTAGAGCAGTGTAGGATAGGGTAGAGCAGTGCAGGTTAGGGTAGAGCAGTGCAGGTTAGGGTAGAGCAGTGCAGGTTAGGGTAGAGCACTGAAGGTTAGGGTAGAGCACTGAAGGTTAGGGTAGAGCACTGAAGGTTAGGGTAGAGTAGTGTAGATTAAGGTAGAGTAGTGTAGATTAAGGTACAGTAGTGTAGGTTAGGGTAGAGTAGTGTAGACTAGAGTAGAGTAGATTAGGGTTGAGTAGTGTAGTGTAGACTAGGGTAGAGTAGTGTAGACTAGGGTAGAGTAGTGTAGACTAGGGTAGAGTAGTGTAGACTAGGGTAGAGTAGTGTAGATTAGGGTAGAGTAGTGTAGATTAGGGTAGAGTAGTGTAGAGTAGAGTAGTGTAGATTAGGGTAGAGTAGTGTAGTGTAGATTAGGGTAGAGTATTGTAGATTAGGGTAGAGTAGTGTAGGTTAGGGTAGAGTAGTGTAGTGTAGATTAGGGTAGAGTAGTGTAGAATAGGGTAGTGTAGTGTAGATTAGGGTAGAGTAGTGTAGGTTAGGGTAGTGTAGATTAGGGTAGAGTAGTGTAGGTTAGGGTAGTGTAGATTAGGGTAGAGTAGTGTAGTGTAGATTAGGGTAGAGTAGTGTAGGTTAGGGTAGTGTAGATTAGGGTAGAGTAGTGTAGTGTAGATTAGGGTAGACTAGTGTAGGTTAGGGTATTGTAGATTAGGGTAGAGCAGTGCAGGTTAGGGTAGTGTAGTGTAGATTAGGGTAGAGTAGTGTAGATTAGGGTAGAGTAGTGTAGATTAGGGTAGCGTAGTGTAGTGTAGGTTAGGGTAGAGTAGTGTAGTGTAGACTAGGGTAGAGTAGTGTAGTGTAGACTAGGGTAGAGTAGTGTAGTGTAGACTAGGGTAGAGTAGTGTAGTGTAGACTAGGGTAGAGTAGTGTAGGGTAGAGTAGTGTAGTGTAGATTAGGGTAGAGTAGTGTAGATTAGGGTAGAGTAGTGTAGGTTAGGGTAAAGTAGTGTAGATTAGAATAGAGTAGTGTAGGTTAGGGTAGAGTAGTGTAGGTTAGGATAGTGTAGATTAGTGTAGAGTAGTGTAGGTTAGGATAGTGTAGATTAGGGTAGAGTAGTGTAGGTTAGGGTAGTGTAGATTAGGGTAGAGTAGTGTAGGTTAGGGTAGTGTAGGTTAGGGTAGTGTAGGTTAGGGTAGAGTAGTATAGACTAGGGTAGTGTAGATTAGGGTTGAGTAGTGTAGTGTAGACTAGGGTAGAGTAGTGTAGTTTAGGGTAGGGTAGTGTAGTTTAGGGTAGAGTAGTGTAGTGTAGATTAGGGTAGAGTAGTGTAGATTAGGGTAGTGTAGATGAGGGTAGAGTAGTGTAGGTTAGGGTAGAGTAGTGTAGGTGTAGAATAGGGTAGAGTAGGTTAGGGTAGTGTAGATTAGGGTAGAGTAGTGTAGGTTAGGGTAGGGTAGAGTAGTGGGTGGTAGAGTAGGAGAGACTAGGGTAGATTAGGGGAGAGTGTGAGGGGGAGACTAGTGGTGGTAGGGGAGAGCAGGGCAGGGTGGGGAGGGTAGGGGAGTGAGGGGTAGAGGAGGGGTGGGGTGGGGAGGAGTGGAGGGGTGGTGGGTGGAGGGAGGGTGGGTGGAGGGGGTGGTGGGGGGGTGGGTGTGGGTGGGGGAGTGGTGGGGAGAGGTGGGTGTGGAGGGGTGTGGTGGGGTGTGGTGGGGTGGGGTGTGGTGGGCTGGGGTGTGGTGGGGTGGGGTGGGGAGTGGTGGGGTGTGGTGGTGTGGGGTGGCGTGGGGTGTGCGCGCGCGGGGCCGCCGCCGCCGGGGGGGGGGGGGTGTGTGTGCGTCCCGTGCCGTCTCGTGTCGTCGCGTCCCGTTGCGTCTCGTCTCGTCCCGTTGCGTCTCGGCCCGTTGCGTCTCGTCCCGTTGCGTCTCGTCGCGTCCTGTTGCGGCTCGTCGCGTCCCGTTGCGTCTCGTCGCGTCGCGTCCCGTTCCTTCTCGTCTCGTCGCTTCCCGTTGCGTCTCGTCGCGTCGCGTCCCGTTCCGTCTCGTCGCGTCCCGTTGCGTCTCGTCTCGTCGCGTCCCGTCTCGTCTCGTCGCGTCCCGTTGCGTCTCGTCTCGTCCCGTTCCGGCTCGGCGCGTCCCGTTCCGTCTCGTGGCGTCCCGTTGCGTCTCGTGGCGTCCCGTTGCGTCTCGTGGCGTGCCGTTGCGTCTCGTCTCGTCCCGTTGCGTCTCGTCGCGTCCCGTCCCGTTCCGTCTCGTCGCGTCCCGTTGCGTCTCGTCCCGTTCCGTCGCGTCCCGTGGCGTCTCGTCTCGTCGCGTCCCGTTCCGTCTCGTCGCGTCCCGTTGCGTCTCGTCCCGTTGCGTCTCGTCGCGTCCCGTTGCGTCTCGTCTCGTCGCGTCCCGTTTCGTCTCGTCCCGTCCCGTTTCGTCTCGTCGCGTACCCGTGGCGTCTCGTCTCTTCTCGTCCCGTTCCGTCTCGTCCCGTTCCGTCTCGTCGCGTCCCGTTGCGTCTCGTCCCGTTCCGTCTCGTCGCGTCCCGTTGCGTCTCGTGCCGTTCCGTCTCGTCGCGTCTCGTTGCGTCTAGTGCCGTTCCGTCTCGTCGCGTCCCGTTCCGTCTCGTCGCGTGGCGTTGCGTCTCGTCGGGTCCCGTTCCGTCTCGTCGCGTCCCGTTGCGTCTCGTCGCGTCCCGTTGCGTCTCGTCTCGTCGCGTCCCGTCTCGTCGCGTCCCGTGGCGTCTCGTCTCGTCGCGTCCCGTGGCGACTCGTCTCGTCGCGTCCCGTGGCGTCTCGTCTCGTCGCGTCCCGTGGCGTCTCGTCTCGTCGCGTCCCGTTCCGTCTCGTCTCGTCGCGTCCCGTTGCGTCTCGTCGCGTCCCGTTGCGTCTCGTCGCGTCCCGTTGCGTCTCGTCTCGTCCCGTTCCGGCTCGGCGCGTCCCGTTGCGTCTTGTCCCGTTCCGTCTCGTGGCGTCCCGTTGCGTCTCGTCTCGTCGCGTCCCGTTGCGTCTCGTCCCGTTCCGTCTCGTCGCGTCCCGTTGCGTCTCGTCTCGTCGCGTCCCGTTGCGTCTCGTCCCGTTACGTCTCGTCGCGTCCCGTTGCGTCTCGTCCCGTTCCGTCTCGTCGCGTCCCGTTGCGTCTCGTCTCGTCCCGTGGCGTCTCGTCGCGTCCCGTTGCGTCTCGTCTCGTCGCGTCCCGTTCCGTCTCGTCGCGTCCCGTTGCGTCTTGTCGCGTCCCGTTGCGTCTCGTCTCGTCGCGTCCCGTTGCGTCTCGTCGCGTCGCGTCTCGTCGCGTCCCGTTGCGTCTCGTCGCGTCCCGTTGCGTCTCGTCGCGTCCCGTGGCGTCTCGTCGCGTCCCGTGGCGTCTCGTCGCGTCCCGTGGCGTCTCGTCGCGTCCCGTGGCGTCTCGTCTCGTCGCTTCCCGTTGCGTCGCGTCGCGTGGCGTCTCGTCGCGTCCCGTTCCGTCTCGTCGGGTCCGGTTGCGTCTCGTCGCGTCCGGTTGCGTCTCGTCGCGTCCCGTTACCGGCTGGGCGCGTCCCGTTCCGGCTGGGCGCGTCCCGTTCCGGCTGGGCGCGTCCCGTTCCGGCTCGGCGCGTCCCGTTCCGGCTCGGCGCGTCCCGTTCCGGCTCGGCGCGTCCCGTGCCGTCTCGGCGCGTCCCGTGCCGTCTCGTCGCGTCCCGTCTCGTCTCGTCGCGTCCCGTGGCGTCTCGTCGCGTCCCGTTGCCTCTCGTCGCGTCCCGTTGCGTGTCCTCGCGTCCCGTTGCGTGTCGTGTCCTCGCGTCCCGTTCCGTCTCGTCGCGTCCCGTTCCGTCTTGTCGCGTCCCGTTGCGTCTCGTCTTTTCCCGTTCCGGCTCGGCGCGTCCAGTTCCGTCTCGTCCCGTTCCGTCTCGTCGCGTCCCGTTCCGTCTCGTCCACGTTCCGTCTAGTCGCGTCCCGTTGCGTCTCGTCGCGTCTAGTCGCGTGGCGTTGCGTCTCGGCTCGTCGCGTGGCGTTGCGTCTCGGCTCGTCACCGTTCCGGCTCGTCTCGTCCACGTTCCGTCTAGTCTCGTCCCGTTCCGTCTCGTCGCGTCCCGTGGCGTCTCGTCGCGTACCGTTGCGTCTCGTCTCGTCCCGTTGCGTCTCGTCTCGTCGCGTCCCGTTGCGTCTAGTAGCGTCTCGTCGCGTGGCGTTGTGTCTCGTCTCGTCACGTTCCGTCTCGTCGCGTCCAGTTGCGTCTCGTCTCGTCGCGTCCCGTTGCGTCTCGTCTAGTCGCGTACCGTTGCGTCTCGTCTCGTCGCGTCACGTTGCGTCTCGTCACGTTCGGTCTAGTCGCGTCTCGTCGCGTGGCGTTGCGTCTCGTCGCGTCCAGTGGCGTCTCGTCGAGTCCCGTTGAGTCTCGTCTCGTCGCGTCCCGTTACGTCTCGGGGCGTCCCGTTGGGTCTCGTCCCGTTCCGTCTCGTCGCGTCCCGTTGCGTCTCGTCGCGTGGCGTTGCGTCTCGTCTCGTCCCGTTCCGTCTCGTCGCGTCTTGTTCCGTCTCGTCCCGTTCCGTCTCGTCGCGTCCCGTTGCGTCTCGTCGCGTCTCGTCGCGTGGCGTTGCGTCTCGTCTCGTCCAGTTCCGTCTCGTCGCGTCCCGTGGCGTCTCGTCGCGTCCCGTTGCGTCGCGTCTCGTCGAGTCCCGTTGCGTCTCGTCTGGTCGCGTCACGTTGCGTCTCGTGCCGTTCCGTCTCGTCGCGTCCCGTTCCGTCTCGTCGCGTCTCGTCGCTTGGCGTTGAGTCTCGTCTCGTCCCGTTCGGTCTAGTCTCGTCCCGTTGCGTCTCGTCGCGTGGCGTGGCGTCTCGTCTCGTCCCGTGGCGTCTCGTCGAGTCACCGTGGCGTCTCGTCGCGTCCCGTGGCGTCTCGTCTCGTCTCGTCTCGGGGCGTCCCGTTGCGTCTCGTCCCGTTCCGTCTCGTCGCGTCCCGTTGCGTCTCGTCCCGTTCCGTCTCGTCGCGTCCCGTTGCGTCTCGTCGCGTCCCGTTGCGTCTCGTCGCGTGGCGTTGCGTCTCGTCGCGTGGCGTTGCGTCTCGTCTCGTCCCGTTCCGTCTCGTCGCGTCTCGTCGCGTCACGTTGAGTCTCGTCTCGTCGCGTCCCGTTCCGTCTCGTCGCGTCCCGTTCCGTCTCGTCGCGTCCCTTCCGTCTAGTCGCGTCCCGTTGCGTCTTGGCGCGTCCCGTTGCGTCTAGTCGCGTCGCGTCCCGTCTCGTCGCGTCGCGTCCCGTTGCGTCTCGTCTCGTCGCGTCCCGTGGCGTTTCGTCTCGTCGCTTCCCGTTGCGTCTCGTCGCGTCCCGTGGCGTCTCGTCGCGTCCCGTTCCGTCTCGTCGCGTCCCGTTGCGTCTCGTGTCCCTTTGCGTCTCGTCGCGTCCCGTTCCGGCTCGGCGCGTCCCGTTCCGGCTCGGCGCGTCCCGTTCCGGCTCGGCGCGTCCCGTTCCGGCTCGTCGCGTCCCGTTGCGTCTCGGTGCGTCCCGTTGCGTCTCGTCTCGTCCCGTTGCGTCTCGTCTCGTCGCGTCCCGTTGCGTCTCGTCTCGTTGCGTCTCGTCGCGTCCCGTTGCGTCCCGTTCCGTCTCGTAGCGTCCCGTTGCGTGTCGTACCCGTATCCGTACACGTCGTCCCGTTCGACCGTCCTACCGGCACTACTCGTACCCTAATCTACACGACGCTACCCTAAGTCTACACGTACACGTCTCGTACCCTAATCTACACTACTCTACCCTAATCTACACTACACTACGCTACCCTAAACTACTCTACCCTACACTACACTACTCTACCCTACACTACACTACTCTACCCTAATCTATACTATACTACTCTACCCTAAGCTACACTACTCTACCCTAACCTACACTACTCTACCCTAACCTACACTACTCTACCCTAATCTACACTACTCTACCCTAATCTACACTACAAAACCCTAACCTGCACTGCTCTACCCTAATCTACACTACCCTAACCTACACTACTCTACCCTATTCTACACTACTCTACCCTAACCTACACTACTCTACACTACACTAACCTACACTAATCTACACTAATCTACACTACACTACTCTACCCTAATCTACACCAAACTACTCTACACTACACTACTCTACCCTAATCTACACTACTTTAGCCTAATCTACACTACTCTACCCTAGTCTACACTACACTACTCTACCCTATCCTACACTACACTACTCTACCCTAGTCTACACTACTCTACCCTAGTCTACACTACTCTACCCTAACCTACACTACTCTACCCTAACCTACACTACCCTAACCTATACTACTCAAACCTAATCTACACTACACTACTCTACCCTAACCTACACTACTCTACCCTAATCTACACTACACTACCCTAACCTACACTACTCTACCCTAATCTACACTACCCTAACCTACACTACTCTACCCTAATCTACACTACACTACCCTAACCTACACTACTCTACCCTAATCTACACTACCCTAACCTACACTACTCTACCCTAATCTACACTACACTACTCTACCCTAACCTACACTACTCTACCCTAATCTACACTACACTACTCTACCCTAACCTACACTACTCTTCCCTAACCTACACTACCCTACACTACTGTACCCTACACTACACTACTCCTAACCTAGTCTACACTACGCTACACTACTCTACCCTAATCTACACTACACTACTCTATCATAAACTACACTACTCTACCCTAATCTACACTACACTACCCTAACCTGCACTGCTCTACCCTAATCTACACTACCCTAACCTACACTAGTCTACCCTAATCTACAAAACCCTAACCTACACTAGTCTACCCTAATCTACACTACACTACTCTACCCTAATCTACACTACCCTAACCTACACTACTCTTCCCTAATCTACACTACACTACTCTACCCTAATCTACACTACCCTAACCTACACTACTCTACCCTAATCTACACTACACTACCCTATTCTACACTACTCTACCCTAATCTACACTACACTACTCTACCCTAACCTACACTACTCTACCCTAATCTACAATACTCTACCCTAATCTACACTACACTACTCTACCCTAATCTACACTACTCTACACTACACTATTCTACCCTAATCTACACTACTCTACCCTAATCTACACTACTCTACCCTAGTCTACACTACTCTACCCTAATCTACACTACTCTACCCTAGTCTACACTACACTACTCAACCCTAATCTACACTACTGTACCTTAATCTACACTACTCTACCTTAATCTACACTACTCTACCCTAACCTTCAGTGCTCTACCCTAACCTTCAGTGCTCTACCCTAACCTTCAGTGCTCTACCCTAACCTTCAGTGCTCTACCCTAACCTGCACTGCTCTACCCTAACCTGCACTGCTCTACCCTAACCTGCACTGCTCTACCCTATCCTACACTGCTCTACCCTATCCTACACTACTCTACCCTAATCTACACTACACTACCCTAATCTACACTACTCTACACTACACTTCCCTAATCTACACTACTCTACCCTAATCTACACTACACTACTCTACCCCCTAATCTACACTACCCTAACCTGCACTGCTCTACCCTAATCTACACTACTCTACCCTAATCTACACTACTCTACCCTAATCTACACTACCCTAACCTACCCTAATCTACTCTACCCTAACCTTCACTACTCTACCCTAATCTACACTAATCTACACTACACTACTCTACCCTAATCTACACTACACTACTCTACCCTAACCTACACTACTCTACCCTAACCTACACTACTCTACCCTAACCTACACTACTCTACCCTACACTACTCTACCCTACACTACACTACTCTACCCTAGTCTACACTACTCTACCCTAATCCACACTACTCTACCCTAATCTATACCACTCTACCCTAATCTATACTATACCACTCTACCCTAACCTACACTACTCTACCCTAACCTACAATATTCTACCCTAATCTACACTACAAAACCCTAACCTGCACTGCTCTACCCTAACCTACACTACCCTAACCTGCACTACTCTACCCTAACCTACACTACCCTAACCTACACTACTCTACACTACTCTATTCTAATCTACACTGCACTACTCTATTCTAATCTACATTGCACTACCCTAACCTACACTACTCTACCCTATTCTACACTACTCTACCCTAATCTACACTACACTACACTACTCTACCCTAATCTACACTACTCTACACTACTCTATTCTAATCTACACTACACTACCCTAACCTACACTACTCTACCCTATTCTACACTACTCTACCCTAATCTACACTACACTACACTACTCTACCCTAATCTACACTACTCTACACTACTCTATTCTAATCTACACTACACTACCCTAACCTACACTACTCTACCCTAATCTACACTACACTACTCTACCCTAATCTACACTACACTACTCTACCCTAATCTACACTACCCTAACCTACACTACTCTACCCTAACCTACACTACCCTAACCTACACTACTCTACCCTAATCTACACTACACTACTCTACCCTAATCTACACTACCCTAACCTACACTACTCTACCCTAATCTACACTACACTACACTACTCTACCCTAATCTACACTACACTACACTACTCTACCCTAATCTACACTACCCTAACTTACACTACTCTACACTACTCTATTCTAATCTACACTACTCTATCCTATTCTACACTACTCTACCCTAATCTACACTACACTACTCTACCCTAACCTACACTTTTCTACCCTAATGTACACTACCCTAACCTACACTACTCTACCCTAACCTACACTACTCTACCCTATTCTACACTACTCTACCCTAATCTACACTACACTACTCTACCCTAATCTACACTACACTACTCTACCCTAATCTAAACTACACTACTCTACCCTAATCTACACTATCCTAACCTACACTACTCTACCCTAATCTACACTACTCTACACTACTCTATTCTAATCTACACTACACTACCCTAACTTACACTACACTACCCTAATCTACACTACTCTATTCTATTCTACACTACACTACCCTATTCTACACTACTCTACCCTATTCTACACTACTCTACCCTATTCTACACTACACTACACTACACTTTTCTACCCTAATCTACACTACCCTAACCTACACTACTCTACCCTAATCTACACTACCCTAACCTACACTACTCTACCCTAATCTACACTACTCTACCCTAATCTACACTACTCTACCCTAATCTACACTACTCTATTCTAATCTACACTACTCTATTCTAATCTACACTACTCTACACTACTCTACCCTAATCTACTCTACACTACTCTACCCTAATCTACTCTACACTACTCTACCCTAACCTACACTACTCTACCCTAACCTACACTACTCTACCCTAACCTACACTACTCTACCCAACCTACACTACTCTACCCTAATCTACAATACTCTACCCTACACTACTCTACTCTACCCTAATCTACACTACACTACTCTACCCTAGTCTACACTACACTACTCAACCCTAATCTACACTACTCTACCCTAGTCTACACTACTCTACCCTAACCTACACTACTCTACCCTAATCTACACTATACCCAAATCTACACTACTCTACCCTAACCTTCACTGCTCTACCCTAACCTTCACTACTCTACCCTAATCTACACTGATCTACCCTAATCTACACTACACTACCCTAATCTACACTACACTAATCTACACTACTCTACCCTAATCTACACTACTCTACCCTAACCTACACTACTCTACCCTAATCTATACTACCCTAACCTACACTACTCTACCCTAATCTACACTATCCTAACCTTCACTACTCTACCCTAATCTACACTACTCTACCCTAATCTACACTACACTACTCTACCCTAATCTACACTACTCTACCCTAATCTACACTACACTACTCTACCCTAAACTACTCTACCCTACACTACACTACTCTACCCTAATCTATACTATACTACTCTACCCTAAGCTACACTACTCTACCCTAACCTACACTACTCTACCCTAATCTACACTACAAAACCCTAACCTGCACTGCTCTACCCTAATCTACACTACCCTAACCTACACTAGTCTACCCTAATCTACACTACACTACTCTACACTACCCTAACCTACACTTCTCTACCCTAATCTACACTACCCTAACCTACACTACTCTACCCTATTCTACACTACTCTACCCTAACCTACACTACTCTACACTACACTAACCTACACTAATCTACACTAATCTACTCTAATCTACACTACACTACTCTACCCTAATCTACACCAAACTACTCTACACTACACTACTCTACCCTAATCTACACTACTGTCGCCTAATCTACACTACTCTACCCTAGTCTACACTACACTACTCTACCCTATCCTACACTACACTACTCTACCCTAGTCTACACTACTCTACCCTAGTCTACACTACTCTACCCTAATCTACACTACACTACTCTACCCTAACCTACACTACCCTAACCTATACTACTCAAACCTAATCTACACTACACTACTCTACCCTAACCTACACTACTCTACCCTAATCTACACTACACTACCCTAACCTACACTACTCTACCCTAATCTACACTACCCTAATCTACACTACTCTACCCTAATCTACACTACACTACTCTACCCTAATCTTCACTACCCTAACCTACACTACTCTACCCTAATCTACACTACCCTAACCTACACTACTCTACCCTAATCTACACTACACTACTCTACCCTAACCTACACTACTCTACCCTAATCTACACTACACTACTCTACCCTAACCTACACTACTCTTCCCTAACCTACACTACCCTACACTACTGTACCCTACACTACACTACTCCTAACCTAGTCTACACTACGCTACACTACTCTACCCTAATCTACACTACACTACTCTATCATAAACTACACTACTCTACCCTAATCTACACTACACTACCCTAACCTGCACTGCTCTACCCTAATCTACACTACCCTAACCTACACTAGTCTACCCTAATCTACACTACACTACTCTACCCTAATCTACACTACCCTAATCTACACTACCCTAACCTACACTACTCTACCCTAATCTACACTACTCTACCCTAATCTACACTACACTACACTACTCTACCCTAACCTACACTACTCTACCCTAATCTACACTACTCTACACTACCCTAGCCTACACTATACTACTCTACCCTAACCTGCACTGCTCTACCCTAATCTACACTACCCTATTCTGCACTACTCTACCCTAATCTACACTACACTACTCTACCCTAATCTTCACTACCATAACCTACACTGCTCTACCCTAATCTACACTACCCTAACCTACACTACTCTACCCTAACCTACACTACTCTACCCTAATCTACACTACACTACTCTACCCTAACCTACACTACTCTACCCTAATCTACACTACACTACTCTACCCTACACTTCTGTACCCTACACTACACTACTCCTAACCTAGTCTACACTACGCTACACTACTCTACCCTAATCCACACTACTCTACCCTAACCTACACTACTCTACCCTAACCTACACTACTCTAACCTACACTACTCTACCCTAATCTACACTACCCTATCCTGCACTGCTCTACCCTAATCTACACTACCCTAACCTACACTAGTCTACCCTAATCTACACTACACTACTCTACCCTAATCTACACTACCCTAACCTGCACTGCTCTACCCTAATCTACACTACCCTAACCTACACTACTCTACTCTAATCTACACTACTCTATTCTAATCTACACTACACTACTCTACCCTAACCTACACTACCCTAATCTACACTACACTACTCTACCCTAACCTACACTACTCTACCCTAACCTACACTACTCTACCCTAACCTACACTACACTACTCTACTCTAATCTACATTACTCTTCCCTAATCTATACTATACTACTCTACCCTAACCTACACTACTCTACCCTAATCTACTCTACTCTACACTAATCTACACTACGCTACCCTAATCTACACTACACTACCCTAACCTGCACTGCTCTACACTAGTCTACCCTAATCTACACTACACTACTCTACTTTAATCTACACTACCCTAACCTACACTACTCTACCCTACTCTACACTACCCTAACCTACACTACTCTACCCTAACCTACACTACCCTACACTAATCTACACTTCTCTACTCTAACCTAACCTTCACTACTCTACCCAACCTACACTACTCTACCCTAATCTACACTACACTACTCTACCCTAACCTACTCTACTCTACCCTAATCTACACTACTCTACTCTACCCTAACCTACACTACACTACTCTACCCTAACCTAGACACTACACTACACTACTCTACCCTAATCCACCCTACACTACTCTACCCTAATTTACATTACTCTACCCTAATCTATACTACTCTACCCTAACCTACACTACTCTACCCTAATCTACACTACACTACCTTAATCTATACTACTCTACACTAATCTACACTACTCTACTCTACCCTAATCTACACTTCACTACTCTACCCTACACTTCACTACTCTACCCTAACCTACACTACTCTACACTAATCTACACTACTCTACCCTAATCTAAACTACATTACTCTACCCTAACCTACACTACTCTACCCTAAGCTACACTACACTACTCTACCCTAACCTACACTACTCTACTGTACCCTAACCTACACTACTGTACCCTAACCTACACTACTCTACCCTAATCTACACTACTCTACCCTAATCTACACTACTCTACCCTAATCTACACTACTCTACCCTAACCTACACTACTCTACCCTAACCTACACTACTCTACACTAATCTACACTACACTACTCTACCCTAATCTACACTACTCTACCCTGACCTACACTACTCTACCCTGACCTACACTACTCTACCCTAACCTACACTACTCTACCCTAATCTACACTACACTACCCTAATCTACACTACTCTACACTACACTACCCTAATCTACATTACTCTACCCTAACCTACACTACTCTACCCTAATCTACACTACACTACTCTACCCTAACCTTCACTACACTACTCTACCCTAACCTTCACTACACTACTCTACCCTAACCTTCACTACACTACTCTACCCTAACCTTCACTACACTACTCTACCCTAACTTTCACTACACTACTCTACCCTAACCTACACTACTCTACCATAACCTACGCTACTCTAATCTACACTACTCTAACCTAACCTACACTAACCTAACCTACACTAACCTAACCTACACTAACCTAAACTACACTACTCTAACCTACACTACACTACTCTACCCTAACCTACACTACACTAACCTAACCTACATTTACCTATACTACTCTACCCTAGCCTACACTGCACTAACCTAGCCTACACTGCACTAACCTAGCCTACACTACACTACCCTAACCTACACTACTCTACCCTAACCTACACTAACCTAATCTACACTACTCTACCTTAACCTTCACTAATGTACCCTAACCTACACTACACTAACCTATCCTACAGTTCAGTAACCTACCCTACTCTACACTTCTCGACTCTAACCTACACTACTCTACCCTAACCTACACTGCACTAACCTGCATGCCTGCATGACGCTACATGTATCATCCCAGTACCACCACTTAACACCAAATGGCATACATGTACGTGATTTTGGCATCAAGCGGGTAAAGACAAGTATACCTGGAGGGGTCCCATTCCTCCCAATAGAAGCCCAGCAGGAGCACAATGGCACCTGAAGGCCTACAATGTGTCTCCACAGCAAATCCAGTGAACAAGCTATAAAAAAAAAATTAAAACAATCCCAATTTATAACTAGCTATTGAAGGTGCACATGGAGGGCATGGCACAGTTCAAACGTAAAATTTCCCAGCACACTTACCAGCTAGCTTGAAAAAAAAAAATGACTCAACCTAATAATTTACATTAAAAACAGAGATTTTAGTTGCAGACATTTGCAAATGTATGTGGAAGCCGCACTGCCTCACCAAGGCTCCTCTGTAAAGTGCGGTCCAACTCATAAATGTGATGTGAAATGAAATCCATGAGCTCTATTATATTCCATTATTCCATTCATGGTTCATGGAATCCCAGGGGGCGCGCACCCGGCGATCTCCGTGATCGCTGTGTCCTACGGACACAGCTGATCACGAGATGTGGTGAAAGGCCGATCCCACCGGCCATTTACCACGTGATCAGCGGTGTCCAATGACACGCTGATCACAGGAAAATGCAAGTGCCGGTTCTCGGCTGCACTTTCCTCACGCTGTCAGATCGTGAGGAAAGTACTGCCGAGAACCGGCAGTTTTCAGAGCGGGGATCGGCACCGATCATCAGGGCACTGATGATCAGTGCCCTGATGATCGGTGCCCAGCAGTGACCCCCGCAAGTTCCTCCCAGCAGTGCGCCCACTAGCCCCGCCCACCCATGCCCAGCAGTGCCCCCACCTGTGCCCAGCAGTGCCCCCACCTGTGCCCCCACCTGTGCCACTCTGCAGTGCCACCTACCTGTGCCCAGAAGTGCCACCTACATGTGCCAGCAGTGCCACCCACCTGTGCCCACCCACCTGTGCCCACCAGTGCCACCCACCTGTGCCCACCAGTGCCACCCACCTGTGCCCACCCACCAGTGCCGCCCACCAGTGCCGCCCACCAGTGCCGCCCAGCAGTGCTGCCAGTCAGTGCCACCAGTCAGTGCCCAGGGGTTGTGCCAGTCAGTGCCGCCAGTCAGTGCCCAGAAGTGATGCCAGTCAGTGCCGTCTATCAGTACCCATAATCAGTGTCACCTATCAGTGCCGCCTATCAGTGCTGCATATCAGTGCCGCCTATCCGTGACCCCTAATTAGTGCTGTCTATCAGTGCCGCCTATCCGTGCCACCTCATTAGTACTGCCTATCAGTGCCCTTTAGTGCTGCCTATCAGTGCCCATCAGTGCCGCCTATCAGTGCCCATCAGTGCCGCCTCATCAACGCAAATCAGTGAAGAAGAAAAAATACCTGTTTGAAAAATTTTATAAAAGAAACAAATAAACTTTTTTTTTTTTTTCAAATTTTTTGCACTTTTTTTAATTTATAGCGCAAAAAGTAAAGCGCCCAGTGGCGATTAAATACCACCAAAAGAAAGCTCTATTTGTGAGAAAAAAATGATCAAAATTTCATATGGGTACAATGTTGCATGACGGCGCAATTGTCAATCAAAGTGCGGCAGCGCTGAAAGCTGAAAATTGGCCTGGTAAGGAAGGGGGTATAAGTGCCTGGTAGGCAAGGGGTTAAAGGGGGCTGTGGCAAAAACGGGCAATTAATCCGTGGTTTTCATGGCCATCTAAAATCTATCATACAGCCATAGGGAGATTGTACAAATGTGGTCGCTGCGAGACTTTGCATCACAGCCGCAGCAAACTTAACTCGGCTTGTGGAGCTGACAGGTGGCACCTCCAGTCAAACTCACCCGTTCGAGTCAATGAAGCCGCACCAATAGGGGATGTATAAAAAATGAAATGTGGGTGAATATACAAATCCAATAGATCTCTATAACAGGATATTTCAAAATGACTATAAATAAAATGGCTGGTGAACACCCGGCTGACCATCAAACCCATACAAAACAAATAATATTCATTTTAGTGTATATTTTTTCCTGAAAATTTGTGTTAAATAAAAAAAGCTGCACAAATATCATGCGACATAAAAAAATTGTCACAGCCACCACTTTATTCTCCAGGGCCTCTGCTTTCAGAAAGTATATAATGAATGAGAGTTTTCTAGCAAAAAATACTGATATTTACACGTATGTGAAAAATTAACAAAATTGCCCAGAGCAGCAAGTAATTAAAGGAAGGGATTGCTTTCCCCCACCGAGCCGAGATCTGACAACTACAGCTGGGGTGCCGATATGCAAGAGATAAAAAATCAAAATCATGTCACATGTTCCCAGAGCTGCAGCATCGCCAGCCCCCCCCCCCCCCCCCCACACCTAATATCTGCAAAATTTGAAAACAGCGCAGCTGTGTGGGGCTCCGCCCACATGGCCGGGTCATTCATTCACAGACTTCCATGAATGAACTGCAAGTCCTGGCAGCCTTAGCGGCTGTTGGTTTGTAGTTTTCAATGAACTACACCCCTTTCATCCAGTACATCCCGTAAATCCCGTACACCCCTTACATCCCTTACAACCCGTACACCCCATACATCCCGTACACCCCTTACATCCCGTACACCCCTTACATCCCGTACACCCCTTACATCCAGTACATCCCGTACACCCCATGCATCCCGTACGGCAAGCAGATATTCTGACAGGACTGCAGACCTGCAAGGCATCAGCCATCTACTGATCCCTGGTGCAATGCTTTCCAGGCTCCTTTGGACATAAATAATGCACATTTTTTACCTACAAAATATCTGCCTCTGCCTCCCTCAAGTGTCCTTCATTCGCAAGTTTGATATTTGGAAGATATGTGTAATAAAGGACCCCTTTGATGGAAGTAAAGGGCCCCGGTATTGGTGGCAAGAGCCCTGGCCAGAGGTCAGGGAGGCCCTTCAAGGTTTCTTGCACCGGGGCCCTAAATGTTCTAGTCGTGCCTCTGACTAGAGGATTTTTTTTTTAAGTGTAGGACTATCCTAAACAACACTAAAGTCCTACATTTAGAAAAATATAGATAAAAAAAAATTGATATAGAATCAATGTATCCTAAAGCCTATATCATCGCACATCATGAATATAGTATTTAGAATAGTTGATTATATTGTAGCTGCTACTATACACTAATGAGTAGTTTCATATTCTCCTCTGATAAGGTGTCTAAATGAGGAAATCAGTGTAGTTTGGGTCATCCTGTGTTCAAATGTCAGAATGGGAGACTGTGTGGCTCTATAAGAGCTAGCTTAATCCACTGCTAATCACACCCTCGGATGAGGTCGTGTGACGAAACGCGTTAGGAGGTGATCCAGCAGTGAAGTCATCACGTACATCGTTATCACGTACATCGTTATCACGTGTCTGAACCACATGACTGCAATCGCGTCATCTGTTGCAGGCAGGTGAGACGTCACTGTGTGTGTTGGAAGCCGTGTACTAAGCGCTGCAGGCTGGGACCGATTTTTAAATTAAAAGGCTTTATATTTGCTTAATGTGAGTGCAGTTTTAAGGGGGAATTTGTTGGAATAAAATTTCTGAAACGTTTTTACACTATAGAGAGTGTTTTCTATTTATTCACATGTGGCTCATGCTCAATATGATGGAGATTACTGAGAACATCTGATGAATGATTACTAACGATATGCTGCTGATTTATCTCACATCCATTGATATATAAGATATGCTGGTTTATCACCAGTATCTGGTGAGTTTGCACTTTGATGGGGTGTTGAGCACTGGATCATTCACATTGGTGGAGGATTGATTATGTGTGAAAGAAAGATTCCATATCTTCATTGAAGGATGATATGTACAGTATATGGACTTTATTTGATGGACTTTATTATTATTATACAGGATTTATAGAGCGCCAAGAGTTTGCTCAGCGCTTTAGGATCAGTTATTTGATTTTCACTATATAATTTTTTATATAATTTTTGTGTCACAAATTTTCATTTTATTTTGTGGTTCTGGGTTTTCTAGACATTTATTTATTTCATTTATTTATTTATTTTAGTTGTAATTTAAGAGCGCTGTTATTGTGGTCTCTTTGCCACATATATATACAAAAGTCCTACATTTGTTTTTTAAAATTGGGGTATTCCTAATTCCTTCCCGCCCGGCCTATTGTGCAATGACAGCCGAAGGGGAACCCTATTGTGCAATGACGGCCGTGCGGGATCCTTATTGTAGAATGACGGCCGTGCGGGAACCCTATTGTACAATGACGGCCGTGCGGGAACCCTATTGTACAATGACGGCCATGCGGGAACCCTATTGTACAATGACGGCCGAGCGGGATCATTATTGTACAGTGACGGCCGTGCGAGAACCCTATTGTAGAATGACGGCCGAGCGGGATCATTATTGTACAGTGACGGCCGTGCGAGAACCCTATTGTACAACAACGGCCGAGCAGGATCTCTATTGTACAATGACAGCCAAGCGGGAACCCTATTGTACAATGACGGCCGTTCGGGATTCCTATTGTACAATGACGGCACAGCGGGATCCCTTTTGTAGAATGACGTCCAAGCGGGATCCCTATTGTACAATGACGGCCGTGCGCGAACCCTATTGTACAATGACGGCCGTGCGGGAACCCTGTTGTACAATGACGTCCGTGCGGGAACCCTATTGTACAATGACGGCCGTGCGGGATCCCTATTGTGCAATGACGGCCGATCGAGATCCCTATTGTACAATGACGGCCGTGCGGGATCCCTATTGTACAATGACGGCCGTGCGGGATCCCTATTGTACAATAACTGCCGAGCGGGATCCCTATTGTACAATGACAGCCATTGCTGCGGTGTTCAGGCAGGGTAGTGGTAGTCAAGCAAAGCCTGGGGTTTCTTCCGTTATACCTATTGTTCAATGACAGCCAAGCGGGAACCCTATTGTAGAATGACAGCCGAGCGGGAACCCTATTGTACAGTGACGGTCGTGCGGGATCCCTATTGTACAGTGAGGGCCGAGCGGGATCCCTACTGTGATGGCCATTGCTGTGTTGTCTGTTGTCGGTGTTCGGATAGGGAATCGGTAGTCTAACGGAAGTACCCAAGCGCAGCCTGCGGTCGGATCCATTACACCTATTGTACGATGACTGCCGAGCAGGATCCCTATTGTACAGTGACGGCCGAGCAGAATCCCTATTGTACAATGACGGCCATGCCTGATCCCTATTGTACAATGACGGCCGAGCGGGATCCCTATTGTACAGTAACGTACGTGCGGGAACCCTATTGTACAATGTCGGAAGAGCAGGATCCCTATTGTACAATGACGGCCGAGCGGGATCCCTATTTTACAATGACGGCCGAGCTTGATCCCTATTGTAGAATGATGGCCGTGCAGAAACCCTATTGTACAGTGACAGCCGAGCAGAATCCCTATTGTACAATGACGGCCGAGTGAGATCCCTATTGTACAATGACTGCCAAGCAGGATCGCTATTGTACAATGACGGCCGAGCAGGATCCCTGTTGTACACGGATGGCCTAGCGGGATCCCTATTGTACAATGTCGGAAGAGCGGGATCCCTATTGTACAATGACGGCCAGGAAGGAACCCTGTTGTACAATGACGGCCAAGCGGGATCCCTATTGTACAATGACGGCCGAGCGGGATCCCTACTGTACAATGACGGCCGAGCGGGATCCCTACTGTACAATGACGGCCGAGCGGGATCCCTACTGTACAATGACGGCCGAGCGGGATCCCTACTGTACAATGACGGCCGAGCGGGATCCCTATTGTATAAAGACAGCTAAGCGGGAACCCTATTATACAATGACGTACGTGCAGGAACCCTATTGTACAATGTCGGAAGAGCGGGATCCCTATTGTACAATGACGTCCGAGCGGGATCCCTATTGTACAATGAGGGCCGTGCGGGAACCCTGTTGTACAATGACGGCCGTGCAGGAACCCTGTTGTACAATGACGGCCGAGCGGGATCCCTATTGTACAATGACGGCCGAGCGGGATCCCTATTGTACAATGACGGCCGAGCGGGATCCCTATTGTACAATGACGGCCGAGTGGGATCCCTATTGTATAATGACAGCTAAGCGGGAACCCTATTATTCAATGACGGCCGTACGGAATCCCTATTGTACTGTGACGTACGTACGGGAACCCTATTGTACAGTGACGGCCGAGCGGGATCCCTATTGTACAATGATGGCCGAGCGGGATCCCTATTGTTCAATGACGGCCGTACGGGAACCCTATTGTACAATGTTGGCAGAGCGGGAACCCTGTTGTACAATGACGGCTGTGCGGGAACCCTATTGTACAGTGACGGCCGTGCGGGATCCCTATTGTACAGCGACGGCCGTGCGGGAACCCTATTGTACAGCGACGGCCGTGCGGGAACCGTATTGTACAGTGACGGCCGTGCGGGAACCCTATTGTACAGTGACGGCCTTGCGGCAACCCTATTGTACAGTGACGGCCGAGCGGGATCCCTATTGTACAGTGACGGCCGAACGGGATCCCTATTGTACAGTGACGGCCGAGCGGGATCCCTATTGTACAGTGACGGCCGAACGGGATCCCTATTGTACAGTGACGGCCGAGCGGGATCCCTATTGTACAGTGACGGCCGAGCGGGATCCCTATTGTACAGTGACGGCCGAGCGGGATCCCTATTGTACAATGACGGCCGAGCGGGATCCCTATTGTACAATGACGGCCGAGCGGGATCCCTATTGTACAATGACGGCCGAGCGGGATCCCTATTGTACAATGACAGCCATTGCTGTGTTGTCTGTTGTCGATGCTCGGATAGAGAAGTGGTAGTCTAAAGGAAGTACCCAAGCGCAGCTTGGGGTCGGTTCCATTATACCTATTGTACAATGATGGCCAAGTGGGAACCCTATTGTACAATGACGGCCAAGCGGGAACCCTGTTGTACAATGACGGCCGTGCGGGAACCCTGTTGTACAATGACAACCGTGCGGTAACCCTACTG
Source organism: Staurois parvus (assembly GCF_062004578.1). Classification (NCBI taxonomy): domain Eukaryota; kingdom Metazoa; phylum Chordata; class Amphibia; order Anura; family Ranidae; genus Staurois; species Staurois parvus. Next base: position 465,992 of record NW_028318041.1, on the reverse strand, counting down.
TACAATGACGGCCAAGCGGGATCCCTGTTGTAGAATGACGGCCGTGCGGGATCCCTATTGTACGATTGCAAAGCGGGACCCCTATTGTACAATGACGGCCGTGCGGGAACCCTGTTGTACGATGACGGCCGTGCGGGAACCCTGTTGTACGATGACGGCCGTGCGGGAACCCTGTTGTACGATGACGGCCGTGCGAGAACCCTGTTGTACAATGACGGCCATGCGGGATCCCTATTGTACAATGATGGCAAAGCGGGATCCCTATTGTAGAATGACGGCCGAGCGGAAACCCTTATGTACAATGAAGGACGAGCGGGAACCCTATTGTAGAATGGCGGCCGAGCGGGATCCCGTTTGTACAATGACGGCCGAGCGGGAACCCCGTTGTACAATGACGGCCGAGCGGGAACCCCGTTGTACAATGACGGCCGAGCGGGAACCCCGTTGTACAATGACGGCCGAGCGGGAACCCCGTTGTATAATGACAGCCGAGCGGGAATCCTATTATCCTGGGAGGACGTCATATGACACCCTCCAAGAATTGGGCCGCCGTTTGTTAATATTTTTTAAACAATTCTAAAAAAAAAACTGTCACCAGTAAGTGTCCCTGATCACCACCTAGCCAGTCATATGATGACACTGTACTGCACTGGTGAATTATTACAAAAAACTTCAGAAAACTCGCCATGCCTCTTACTAAATACCTCAGACTGTCTTCTTTCTGAAAAGCGGTCATTTTGGGGGTATTTATACTGTTCTGGTGTTTTTGGGCCTCAAGAAATTAGATCAGCCGTCAGTACATCAGACTGAATCAATTTTTAGATAGATATATACCATAGTTTGAGGACTCTTCATTCAAAGTGCATCAGCACTGAAAGGTGAAAACTGTCCCGGGCAGGAAGGGGGTAAAGGTGCCCGGTAGGCAAGTGGCTAGAAATATAATTGCTAAGTCCTGGCTTTGTTTTGCTCCTGGGGGATCCTGCCTCCAGTAGTGATTCTTCCTTCTTCCCTCCTGTCTGTCCCTCTGGTTTGCACCAATCCTGCGACCCGCACAGGATGGCAATCCTCGGTCCTGGCATGGAGGATTCTTACTAATACTAAAGATAATCCTATCACAAGATGATTGTTTTTAGTCTCGGAGGATTCTTATTATTACTAAAGTCCTGTGTGGGATCTATTATTAGAGGATTCTTCTGTCTGAATAGAACTAACATTGGGAGCGAACACTAAGCTCCTCCCTCCTCCTATAATCTCCTCCTCTTACGCCGTACAACATCCATATAAACACTTACTGCATTTCCAAGCCGTTTTTCCAAATTCCGCGAATCCCTGAAAACAATGGAGAAACCATTGGCCGACTCTACGAATCCTCAGACAGATATTCTCTCTGGCCTCCTCGCACGCTGCCATGATTTCATCCAACTTGTTGGTAATACGATAAAATCTCTTCCAGGCGTTCATGATGACGTCCTCTTCAGTCCAAAGATTGGAACTCCAATCTCAGAGAAATCTGAAACCACGTCCTCTCCTGTGCACCGCTCAAATGAAATGACTGACTGCTGTGCTGACTCTGCTCACTGTGACATCACTTCCTCTGTCATGACCATATATGGGCATACAAGCCCCGCCCACTTTTAAAAAAACCTCTCAAATCCACCCTGGTCACATGACCATATATGGACATACAAGCTCCGCCCATTCCCCCCAGAAACCAATACGGTGCCTCTAACACCAGGATTGTCGGGATGATGATAAAATATATAAAACCCAAAACTGAAATGATTCTCAGTCACTCCACCCTGACAACATTTACAAACATTGATAACGTCCCATATATGTGTCACATACAAAAATATGAATCCAGAAAATAGATCTGTGATATGATGCCGGGTGACAGGTCCTCTTTATACAGACATTGGGATCTATTACCTCCTATGCCCCTCCCCCCAGCACAGAATAGATGAGAACAGAGTGCGGGAGGAGATGGAACGGAGGAAGACTGGAGCGAAGAGCGCCAATACCTTCATAGACTTCCCGGAGAGCCTCCTTCCCCTCCCTGTATATATATTATCACTGAGTCTGGACACTGCCGTGTATACACCCCCCTCCTCTGTATATACACCACACCCCTCCCCCCTCCTCTGTATATACACCACACCCCTCCCCCCTCCTCTGTATATACACCACACCCCTCCCCCCTCCTCTGTATATTCACCACACCCCTCCCCCCTCCTCTGTATATACACCACACCCCTCCCCCCTCCTCTGTATATAAACTGCACCCCTCCCCCTTCTTTATAGATACACCACACCCCTCCCCCCTCCTCTGTATATACACTGCACCCCTCCCCCTCCTCTGTATATACACCGCTGCCCTCCCCCCTCCTCTGTATATACACCGCACCCCTCCCCCCTCCTCTGTATATACACCGCACCCCTCCCCCCTCCTCTGTATATACACCGCAGCCCTCCCCCCTCCTCTGTATATACACCGCACCCCTCCCCCCTCATCTGTATATACACAGCAGCCCTCCCCCCTCCTCTGTATATACACCGCAGCCCTCCCCCCTCTTCTGTATATACACCGCACCCCTCCCCCCTCCTCTGTATATACACCTCACCCCTCTCCCCTCCTCTGTATATACACCTCACCCCTCCCCCCTCCTCTGTATATACACCGCACCCCTCCTCTGTATATACACCAAACCCCTCCCCCCTCTGTATGTACACCTCCCCCCCCTCTGTATGTACACCTCCCCCCTCCTCTGTATATACACCTCACCCCTCCTCTGTATAGATGTAGATGTAGATGCCCTCAGGATGCACTTTGTGAGCACTTTAGTTAGTATGTACACCATATACATCTATATTGATCTTATCACTAATTATTGTTTTGTGTGTGACAATTGCATGATTTATTGATTTGAATATTATTTATGGGTTTTTTTAGCGCTGCACTATTTTATTATTTGATTACACTGACTGTTAAGGTATCAGTTTAGAGTGTTGGCTGCTTTATTATTTACATATCACTTCCTTTAAGTGCAGGAGGAATTTTCCAGTTGATTGACAATTATGAAATCCCTCCCATTACATTCACTCTGCACATGGACACAGACAAACAGCTATAGCGGGTAAAATAAGTACTGAACACGTCACCATTTTTCTCTGTAAATATATTTCTAAAGGTGCTCATGACATGAAATTTTCCCCACATGTCGGTAACAACCCATGCACTCCATACAGATCAGCAGTTTTTGAAATACTCAGACCAGCCCGCCTGGTACCAACAACCATGCCACATTCAAAGTCACCTAAATCCCCTTTATTCCCCATTCTGATGCTCAGTTTGAACTTCAGCAAGTCGTTTTCACCACGTCTAGATGCCTAAATGCATTGACTTGCTGCCATGTGATTGGCTGATTAGCAATTTGTGTTACCAAGCAATTGAGTAGGTATACCTAATAAAGTGGCCGGTGAGTGTATATTGTTATTATACAGGATTTATATAGCCAACAGTTTGCTCAGCACTTTACAATATAAAGGGAGACAATACAGCAACAATACAGTTCAATACAAGAGGGTTAGGAGGGCGTATGTGAACTTTTATATGCACTTTTTGCTTGTGCTGTAGTCCTCATAAAAAGGGGGTATCCAGACCCCCCCACCACGATACACACCGGATTTCATGGAATTTATTCTTTATTAAAATACCACTCCTACTCCTTCTTGCATAATAGTCTGAGAACTAAGGGGGGGGGGGTTTATTGTAAAAAGGTTAGCTGCCTGGCTGTCTTGTTCAGCCTCTTAATCCAGTGTATTCTGAAGGGCCAAGAACAGCCAGAGAAGTCATATTCCTTATCTGCTTACTGCCAGGTAAGTAGTATCTTCAGCCCAAGGCCTCTTTCACATAGGCAGCCACGAAAGGGGGCTGTGGCAAAAACGGGCAATTAAGCCGTGGTTTTCATGGCCATCTAAAATCTATCATACAGCCATAGGGAGATTGTAGAAATGTGGTCGCTGCGAGACTTTGCATCACAGCCGCAGCAAACTTAACTCGGCTTGTGGAGCTGACAGGTGGCACCTCCAGTCAAACTCACCCGTTCGAGTCAATGAAGCCGCACCAATAGGGGATGTATAAAAAATGAAATGTGGGTGAATATACAAAATCCAATAGATCTCTATGAAAGGAGATTCCAAAATGACCATAAATAAATGGCTGGTGAACACCCGGCTGACCATCAAACCCATACAAAACAAATAATATTCATTTTAGTGTATATTTCTTCCTAAAAATTTGTGTTTAATAAACAGCTGCACAAATATCATGCGACATAAAAAAAATTGTCACAGCCACCACTTTATTCTCCAGGGCCTCTGCTTTCAGAAAGTATATAATGAATGAGAGTTTTCTAGCAAAAAATACTGATATTTACACATATGTGAAAAATTAAAAAAATTGCCCAGAGCAGCAAGTAATTAAAGGAAGGGATTGCTTTCCCCCACCGAGCCGAGATCTGACAACTACAGCTGGGGTGCCGATATGCAAGAGATAAAAAATCAAAATCATGTCACATGATCCCAGAGCTGCAGCCGTACCCCCCCCTCCCCCAATTATTATCTGCCAAATTTGAAAACAGCGCGGCTGTGTGGGGCTCCACCCTTACGGCCAGGTCATTCATTCATTCACAGACTTCCATGAATTAATGAACTGCAAGTCCTGGCAGCCTTAGCGGCTGTTGGTTTGTAGTTTTCAATGAACTACCGTGACACTATGGAACGCCCTCGCAGTTCATTGAAACTTCCTGCCAGAATATCTGCTTTGCCTTACATGCAGTTCACCCCGTACATCCTGTACACCCCTTACATCCAGTACATCTCGTACACCCCGTACATCCAGTACATGCCGTGCATCCCGTACACCCCGTACATCCAGTACATCCCATACACCCCGTGCATCCCGTACACCCCGTACATCCAGTACATCCCGTACACCCCGTGCATCCCGTACACCCCGTACATCCAGAACATCCCATTCACCCCGTGCATCCCGTACACCCCGTACATCCAGTACATCCCATACACCCCGTGCATCCCGTACGACAAACAGATATTCTGACAGGTCTGCAGACCTGCATGGCATCAGCCATCTACTGATCCCTGGTGCAATGCTTTCCAGGCTCCTTTGGACATGAATAATGCACATTTTTTTACCTGCAAAAAATCTGCCTCCCTCAAGTGTCCTTCATTCGCAAGTTTGATATTTGGAAGGTATGTGTAATAAAGGGCCCATTCAATGGAAGTAAAGGGCCCCGGTATCGGTGGCAAGAGCCTTGGTCAGAGTTCAGGGAGGCCCTTCAAAGTTTCTTGCACCGGGGCCCTAAATGTTCTAGTCATGCCTCTGACTAGAGGATTTTTTTTTAAGTGTAGGACTATCCTAAACAACAATAAAGTCCTACATTTAGAAAAATATAGACCAAAGAAAAAAATTGATATAGAATCAATGTATCCTAAAGCCTATATCATCGCACATCATGAATATAGTATTTAGAATAGTTGATTATATTGGAGCTGCTACTATACACTAATGAGTAGTTTCATATTCTCCTCTGATAAGGTGTCTAAATGAGGCAATCAGCGTAGTTTGGGTCATCCTGTGTTCAATTGTCAGAAGGTGTTGCTATGTAAATCTATGCCAACCAATGGGAGACTGTGTGGCTCTATAAGAGCTAGCTTAATCCACTGCTAATCACACCCTCGGGCGAAGTCGTGTGACGAAACGCATTAGGAGGTGATCCAGCAGTGAAGTCATCACGTACGCCATTATCACGTGTCTGATCCACATGACTGCAATCGCGTCATCTGTTGCAGGCAGGTGAGACGTCACTGTGTGTGTTGGAAGCCGTGTACTAAGCGCTGCAGGCTGGGAACGATTTTTAAATTAAAAGGCTTTATATTTGCTTAATGTGAGTGCAGTTTTAATTGGGAATTTGTTGGAATAAAATTTCTGAAACGTTTTTACACTGTAGAGAGTTTTATTTATTTATTTATTTATTTATCGAGTTTATATAGCGCCAAAGGGTTTGCTCAGCGCTGTACAATAGAGGGGGGGGGCAATACATGAAACAGTACAGTAACATCAAACAGCACATAAGGGGTAAGAGGGCCCTACTCTTTCGAGCTTACAATCTAGGAGGGAGGGGGTAGAGGTACAGGAGGAAATGGCTGTGGGGGATGGAGTGGTAGGAGGAGGGAAGGGCAGCGGCTGTTAGGTGAGGGTGGGGTAGGCTTCCCTGAAGAGGTGGGTTTTCAGGGAGCGCCTGAAGGTGAGGAGGGAAGGTGACAGTCTGATGGATTGGGGTAGTGAGTTCCAGAGGATGGGGGAGGACCTGGAGAAGTCTTGCAGTCGTGCGTGGGAGGAGGAGACCAGGGAGCAAGATAGAAGAAGGTCCTGTGAAGAGCGAAGGGTACGGGTAGGGTGGTACCTGGGAATCAGGTCGGTGAGGTAGTTAGGGGCAGTGTTGTGAATGGCCTTGTAGGTCAGAGTGAGCAGTTTGAATTTAATGCGTTGTCAGTTAGGTGGGCGCTTAGACGATCGTAGACCAAGCGCTCAAGGAGCTTGGACGTGAGTGGCAGCAGGGAAATTGGTCTGAGGTTGTTGAGGTCAGTGGGGTCCAGGGAGGGCTTTTTGAGTATGGGGGTGATGTGCGCATGTTTTAGGGGGGAGTGGTAGACGCCAGTAGAGAGGGAGAGATTGAAGATGTGGGTAAGGGAGCGGATGAGGGAAGAGGGGGGTGACCGAAGGAGTTGAGAGGGGATAGGGTCCAGGGGGCAGGTAGTGAGGCGGGCTTCTGAGAAGACTCTGGTGACTTCCTCAGTGGTAGTAGGGCTGAAGGAGTGCAGTAATGGGGGGGTTACGGTAGGCAGGGCCTTGGGTGTGGTGGGGGGCAGTGCCGTTGCGAGGTCAGAGGAGGGGAGAGATGAGGGGGTGATGGAAGGGGGGAGGCTAGATGGGGAGGTAGATTGCAAGTTGACTACGTCCTTGCGGATTGCGTCAATCTTGTTGTGGAGATGAGTGGCAATCTCGTGCGCGGTAAGTGAGGTACTGAGTGGAGGAGGGGGGGGAGAGAGCAGGGAGTTGAAGGTGGAGAAGAGTCGGCGAGGGTAGGTGGAGAGGGTGTTGATCAGGTCAACGAAGTAGGCCTGCTTGGCGGCGTGGAGGGAGGAGGTGTAGGTGAGGAAGGCAGATTTGTAGAGGGAGAATGCATGAGGGGACCTGGTTTTGCACCATAGTCTCTCCAGCGCACGACTGCGACGTTTGAGGCATTTAGTATGGTCGTTCTGCCATGGTTGGAGCGGTCTGGGTTTGATGTTGCATGTGGTTAGGGGTGCCAGAGAGTCTAGGGTAGCTGATAGTGAGTCGTTGTACGCGGTGTTGGGGTGTTGTCGTTGATGGGGATGTTGAAGTCCCCGAGGATGATGGTCGGTAGCTCAGAGGAGAGGAAGAAGGGAAGCCAGGCGGCGAAGTCATCCAGGAAGCTGGCTATGGATCCGGGGGGCCTGTAGATTACTGCGATCCTTAGGGGGGTGGCTGAGAAGAGCCGGATGCAGCGAGCCTCGAAGGAGGAGAAGGTTAGGGAGGGGGGGTTTAGGGAGGACCTGGAAGGTGCTCAGCGGTGGAAACGAGGAGGAGAAGTGCAGGTGGCATGCTGGGGTGAGTGCAGTGCTGTTTGGGTCAGGGGAGGTGAAGGGATACGGGTCAGGGCGAGGTGATGTGGAGAGTCTGTATCACCATGGAGGAGTCCACTAGAGTCCTTCTGTAGGGGGAGAGTGGGAGTAAAGTCCAGCAGCTGGTTGGCTGCAATCTGTGGGTGCAGTATGCTGGCGTCCGAGGGGTCTTCAGTGGGTCCGGTGGATCGGCGAGTGGAGGGGACGTAGGGTGTGATGTCTGGGGGCGTTGGCAGGTACGGCGTCTGCTGATGCTGGCGGCTCGGTGACTGGAGATTCGCTGGGTGGTCCGGGAGATTCGCTGGGCGACGTCTCGATTCGCTGGGTGGTCCGGGTGTTGGGTGTCCAGAGGTGGTAGCTGGGTGCCCGGTAGCTGGGTGCTGGGTGTCCAGGGGTGGTAGCTGGGAGCCTGGTAGCTGGGTGCTGGGTGTCCAGGGGTGGTAGCTGGGAGCCTGGTAGCTGGGTGCTGGGTGTCCAGGGGTGGTAGCTGGGTGCCCGGTAGCTGGGTGCTGGGTGTCCAGGGGTGTTAGCTGGGTGCCCGGTAGCTTGGTGCAGGGTGTCCAGGGGTGGGCCCAGAACCGATGTAAGGGCTGGGCAGCGGAGCAGCGATCAGTGGGCCTGAGCTGGTTCCTGGTGGTCAGGGATGGACACAGGGCTAGTGAGGAGGGCCCTGCGGAGGCTGGCAAGTCTGTGGGGATCGGTGGTGGCAGCTTACCCGTTCTGGTGGTGCTGCCGTGCAGGTATCCTGGGGTGGTCCTGGGCTGCTGTCAGCTTGGTGGTCCTTTCTAGGCAGATCTTTGGTGGGGTGGTTGCTGTCACCTTGCGTCAGGCTGCTGTGGCCCTGGAGACGGTGGAGAGGGTCAGGGGAGGACCACTCCGCTGTGTGTCAGAGGGCAGAAGCCGAGGGACGGAACGGCGGCGCCACAAGCCAGCCCGCGAATAAATCGAGGCCGCGGTTTCGCCTGTTTTAGTAGGCCGCGATTTCGGAGGGGGCCAAAAATGCTCAGGACCCCTCCCGGATGCTTCACTAGGGGCCGCAGGTGTGTCGGGGCCCTCGTAGTGTCCGTTGCCGCCCGGATGGCAGCGGATTAGGCAGTGGGGCGACGGAGCTCTATGATGGCATGTTGCTCCGTCGCCATCTTGGAACAGGTATGTTCTATTTATTATATCTATTTTTATCTATAATCTATGTTTTCTATTTCTTCACATGTGGCTCATGCTCAATATGATGGAGATTACTGAGAACATCTGATGAATGATTACTAACGATATGCTGCTGATTTATCTCACATCAATTGATATATAAGATATGCTGGTTTATCACCAGTATCTGGTGAGTTTGCACTTTGATGGGGTGTTGAGCACTGGATCATTCACATTGGTGGAGGATTGATTATGTGTGAAAGAAAGATTCCATATCTTCATTGAAGGAAGATCATATGATATGTACAGTATATGGACTTTATTTGATGGACTTTGTTATTATTATTATACAGGATTTATAGAGCGCCAAGAGTTTGCTCAGCGCTTTAGGATCAGTTATTTGATTTTCACTATATCATTTTTTATATAATTTTTGTGTCACAAATTTTCATTTTATTTTGTGGTTGTGGGTTTTCTAGACATTTATTTATTTCTTTTATTTATTTATTTTAGTTGTAATTTAAGAGCGCTGTTATTGTGGTCTCTTTGCCACATATATATGCATAAGTCCTACATTTGTTTTTAAATTGGGGTATTCCTAATTCCTTCCCGCCCGGCCTATTGTGCAATGACAGCCGAAGGGGAACCCTATTGTGCAATGACAGCCGAAGGGGAACCCTATTGTATAATGACGGCCGTGCGGGAACCCTATTGTACAATGACGGCCGTGCGGGAACCCTATTGTACAATGACGGCCATGCGGGAACACTATTGTACAATGACGACCGAGCGGGAACCCTACTGTACAATAACGGCCAAGCGGGATCATTATTGTACCGTGACGGCCGTGCGAGAACCCTATTGTAGAATGACGGCAGTGCGAGAACCCTATTGTAGAATGACGGCCGTGCAGGAACCCTATTGTAAAATTACGGCCGAGCGGGAACCCTATTGTACAATGACGGCCGAGCGGGAACCCTATTGTAGAATTACGGCCGAGCGGGAACCCTATTGTAGAATGACGGCCGTGAGAGAACCCTATTGTAGAATGACAGCCGAGAGGGAACCCTGTTGTAGTATGACGGCCGAGAGGGAACCCTGTTGTAGAATGACGGCCGAGAGGGAACCCTGTTGTAGTATGACGGCCGAGCGGGAACCCTGTTGTTCAATAACGGCCGAGCGGGAACCCTGTTGTACAGTGCCGGCCGTGCCGGAACCCTGTTGTACAATGACGGCCGTGCGGGAAACCTGTTGTACAATGATGGTAAAGCGGGATCCCTATTGTACAATGACGGCTGAGCGGGAACCCTATTGTACAAGGACGGCCATACGGGATCCCTATTGTACAATGACAGCAGAGTGGGATCCCTATTGTACAATTACGGCCGAGTGGGAACCCTGTTGTAAAATGACAACCATTGCTGTGGTATTCAGACAAGGTAGTGGTAGTCAAGCAAAGTAAAGTACCCAAGAAAGCCTGGGATCGGTTCTGTTACACCTATTGTAGAATGACGGTCGTGCTGGAACCCTATTGTAGAATGAGGGCCGTGCGGGAACCCTATTGTACAATGACGGCCATACGGGATCCCTATTGTACAATGACAGCACAGTAGGATCCCTATTGTAGAATGACGGCCGAGCGGCAACCCTATTGTAAAATGACGGCCGAGCGGGAACCCTATTGTAGAATGACTGCCGAGCGGGAACCCTACTGTAGAATGACGGCCGAGCGGGAACCCTGTTGTACAGTGACGGCCCTGTGGGAACAATATTATACAGTGAGGGCAGAGTGGGATCCCTATTGTACAATGACGGGTTCCCGCACGGCCGTTATTGTACAATAAGGTTCCCGAACGGCCGTCACTGTACAATAGGGATCCCGCTCGGCCGTCATTGTACAATAGGGTTCCCGCTCGGCCGTCATTGTACTATAGGGATCCCGCTCGGCCGTCATTGTACAATAGGGATCCCGCTCGGCCGTCATTGTACTATAGGGATCCCGCTCGGCCGTCATTGTACAATAGGGTTCCCGCACGGCCGTCATTGTACAAAAGGGTTCCCGCACGGCTGTTATTGTACAATAGGGTTCCCGCACGGCCGTCATTGTACAATAGGGTTCCCGCACGGCCGACGCTATACAATAGGGATCCCACTTTGCCGTTATTGTAAAATAGGGATCCTGCTCGGCCGTCATTCTACTATAGGGATCCCGTTTGGCCGTCATTCTACAATAGGGATCACGCTCGGCCGTCATTTTACAATAGGGATCCCGCTCGTCCGTCATTCTACAATAGGGATCCCGCTTTTCTGTCATTCTACAATAGGAATTCCGCTTTGCCGTCATTCTACAACAGAGATCCCGCTTTGCCGTCATTCTACAATAGGGTTCCCGCACGACCGTCATTGTACAATAGGTATAATGGAACCAACCCAGGTTGCGCTTGGGTACTTCTGTTAGACTACCACTACCCTATCCGAACACCGACAACAGACAACACAGCAATGGCTGTCATTGTACAATAGGGATCCCGCTCTGCCGTCATTGTACAATAGGGATCCCGCACGACCGTCACTGTACAATAGGGTTCCCACATGGCCGTCATTCTTCAATGGGGTTCCTGCTCGACCGTCATTCTACAACAAGGTTCCCGCTCGGCCGTCATTCTAGAATAGGGTTCCCGCTCGGCCATCATTCTACAATAGGGTTCCCGCTCAGCAGTTATTGTACAATAGGGATCCCACTTTGCCTTCATTGTACAATAGGGATCTCGCTCGGCCGTCATTGCACAATAGGGATCCTGCACGACCGTCATTGTACAATAGGGTTCCTGCACGGATGTCATTGTACAATAGGGTTCCCGCACGACCGTCACTATACAACAGTTTTCCCGCACGGCCGTCATTGTACAACAGGGATCTCGCTCGGACGTCATTGTACAATATGGTGTCCGTATAGCCGTCATTGTACAATAGGGATCCCGCTGGGCCGTCATTGTACAATAGGGAACTCGCTCGGCTGTTGTTGCACAATAGGGATCCCGCCCGGCCGTCATTGTAGAATAGGAATCCTGCACGACCGTCATTGTACAATAGGGTTCCCGCACGGATGTCATTGTACAATAGGGTTCCCGCACGACCGTCACTGTACAACAGTTTTCCCGCACGGCCCTCATTGTACAATAGGGATCCCGCTCGGCCGTCATTGTACAATAGGGATCCCGCTCGGCCGTCATTCTACAATAGGGATCCCACTCGGCCGTCATTGTATAACAGAGTTCCCGCTTGGCAGTCATTGTACAATAGGTGTAATGGAACCGACCCCAGGATGCGCTGGGGTACTTCCGTTAGACTACCGCTTCCCTATCCGAATACCGACAACAGACAACACAGCAATGGCCATCATTGTACAATGATTGCCCCGTTGTAGAATGATGGCTGAGTGAGAATCCTATTATCCTGGGAGGACGTCATATGACACCCTCCTGGCTTTGTTTTCCTCCTGGGGGATCCTGCCTCCAGTAGTGATTCTTCCTTCCTATCTGAACCTCTAGATTGCACCTCTCCTGCGACCCGCACCGGGATGGCGATCCTAGGTCCTGGCAAGGAGCCTCTGCCCCAGCCAATCCCACCTTCCCCTGGAGCTCTCCAACTTCCTCCCAGCATCCCTGCACATCCTATGCAGGTAATAGGTCCCGCTAATTCTTGCAGCTATTTTTTCTTGATATCTTTTTTTAAGTCTATAAAGTCCTATGTGGGTTCTGTTCCTAGAGGATTCCTGTTTTTAAGGCAAGGAATATTCCTACTAACACTAACCCGAAGTCCTGGCTTTGTTTTGCTCCTGGGGGATCCTGCCTCCAGTAGTGATTCTTCCTTCTTCCCTCCTGTCTGTCCCTCTGGTTTGCACCAATCCTGCGACCCGCACAGGATGGCAATCCTCGGTCCTGGCATGGAGGATTCTTACTAATACTAAAGATAATCCTATCACAAGATGATTGTTTTTAGTCTCGGAGGATTCTTATTATTACTAAAGTCCTGTGTGGGATCTATTATTAGAGGATTCTTCTGTCTGAATAGAACTAACATTGGGAGCGAACACTAAGCTCCTCCCTCCTCCTATAATCTCCTCCTCTTACGCCGTACAACATCCATATAAACACTTACTGCATTTCCAAGCCGTTTTTCCAAATTCCGCGAATCCCTGAAAACAATGGAGAAACCATTGGCCGACTCTACGAATCCTCAGACAGATATTCTCTCTGGCCTCCTCGCACGCTGCCATGATTTCATCCAACTTGTTGGTAATACGATAAAATCTCTTCCAGGCGTTCATGATGACGTCCTCTTCAGTCCAAAGATTGAAACTCCAATCTCAGAGAAATCTGAAACCACGTCCTCTCCTGTGCACCGCTCAAATGAAATGACTGACTGCTGTGCTTACTCTGCTCACTGTGACATCACTTCCTCTGTCATGACCATATATGGGCATACAAGCCCCGCCCACTTTAAAAAAACCTTTCAAATCCACCCTGGTCACATGACCATATATGGACATACAAGCTCCGCCCATTCCCCCCAGAAACCAATACGGTGCCTCTAACACCAGGATTGTCGGGATAATGATAAAATATAGAAAACCCAAAACTGAAATGGTTCTCAGTCACTCCACCCTGACAACATTTACAAACATTGATAACGTCCCATATATGTGTCACATACAAAAATATGAATCCAGAAAATAGATCTGTGATATGATGCCGGGTGACAGGTCCTCTTTATACAGACATTGGGATCTATTACCTCCTATGCCCCTCCCCCCAGCACAGAATAGATGAGAACCTGAACTAAAGCTGGGGGAGGGACATGTACTGAGCTCCTATTCTGCTCAGCCAATCACAGTGTAGTGAATTTATCAACACAGGAGAGGCTGTGCATGGCGACCAATCAGCTTCTCTATTCACCTGATTTAGTTAAGCTTTAAACTTGGAAGAATGAAGCTGATTGGTGGACAGTTACAGATGTTTCTGCCTTCATAATTTCCTTTCGCACAATCTGGGCACCGCCTAGAAGGCGGGTCTGCCGGGGAGCATGACCGCAACCAATCAGAGACAGGAGGCAGGGCCGAAAGGTAAACATAGTCCGGCTCCTCCCCCCAACGACTTCCTGGCAGTCCGGACATCCAGCCGAGGCATACAGAGGGCGGGAGGAGATGGAACGGAGGAAGGCCGGAGCCCAGCGGGAGGAGAGAGCCACCCCCGGCCGGCCAATCCCTTCATAGACTTCCCGGTGAGTCCTCCTCCCCCTCCCTGTATATATATTATCACTGAGCCTGGACACCGCCGTGTATACACCCCCTCCTCTGTATATACACCTCACCCCTCCCCCCCTCTGTATATACAACTCCCCCCTCCTCTGTATATACACCACACCCCTCCCCCCTCTGTATATACAACTCCCCCCTCCTCTGTATATACACCACACCCCTCCCCCCCTCTGTATATACAACTCCCCCCTCCTCTGTATATACACCACACCCCTCCCCCCTCCTCTGTATATGCACCTCCCCCCCTCTGTGTATACACCTCCCCCCTCCTCTGTATATACACCTCACCCCTCCCCCCCTCTGTATATACACCTCCCCCCTTCTCTGTATATACACCGCACCCCTACCCTTCCTCTTTATATACACCGCACCCCTCCCCCCTCCTCTGTATATACACCGCACCCCTACCCTTCCTCTGTATATACACCGCACCCCTCCCCCCTCCTCTGTATATACACCACACCCCTCCCCCCTCCTCTGTATATACACCACACCACTCCCCCCTCCTCTGTATATACACCGCACCCCTCCTCCTCCTCTGTATATACACCAAACCCCTCCCCCCTCCTCTGTATATACACCTCACCCCTCCCCCCTCCTCTGTATATTCACCACACCCCTCCCCCACTGTATACTGAGCACTGATCCTGTATATACACCTCACACTTCCTTTATACATTCCCACCGCTCATATATACCGAAATATTACCTCCCCCCTTAAAAAATTTACCACTTATCCCTCACTTTGCATTTATAGTATATACTGAGCCTCTATATAACCCCCCCCCCCTTCTTTACTGCCAATCTATACCTCCCTTTCCCCACTGCTTGTAAATACCCCCCATTCTCTACTGCCTGTATATATCACCACCCTCCTCCCACTGCCTGTATATACAACTTCCCCTTTTCTACTGCCTGTATATAACCCCCCCTTCTTTACTGCCTGTATATAACGCCCTCTTCTCTTCTGCCTGTATTTACCACCCCCCTTTTTTACTGCCTGTATATAACCCCCCCCCCTTTCTCTTCTGCCTGTAATGGAACATATGTGGTTGTATTCTGGATTACACGAAGTGCTCTCTATATTGAACCTTTTTCTTGTTCTCTTTTTAACTCAATAAATACAGATTTATTTTTTTTAATCTGCGTGTTCTGTAGTTCATGGGGAAAAAAAATTGTCAAATAAAAATCTCCTCTAGTGTATAGAATTGTGACACAAGTCATATTGTAATTGAATGTTATTAGAAATGACCTTTCCTGTTCAGTCATCAGCGCTGTGATCTTCTGTAATATACAACATGGCAGCCTGGAGGTGTTTTACACACAGATGGTGTACAGAGCGCCCCCCACAAATGTCATTTCCTGCTTGTGTGATTGGTTGACTGATTTCCCAGAAGTCTGCACTAAGATACAAGTCGGATATTGGGCATCCTCTGCAACAAAAATGTCATTTTTGGTGAGATACTCCCAAAGGGAAATCACTGCCACTTTCCTCATTAGAGCCCTGCAGGTGCAGCAGCTGATTGATAATTATCAAATAATAAAATAGTGCAGTGCTAAAAAAAAAACATAAATAATATTCAAATCAATAAATCATGCAATTGTCACACACAAAACAATAATTAGTGATAAGATCAATATAGATGTATATGGTGTACATACTAACTAAAGTGCTCACAAAGTGCATCCTGAGGTCATCTACACGGCCTCTATAAGGTGTCATCAATACCACACAAATGATTGGTAAACAATAAACCCCCCAACACCTCCTACTTAAGTAGGTATATCATGAAACTCCTAAGAATGGGGAAATAACACACAAAGTGACTTGTGCAAAATATATAAATACCATACAGTGACCAAACTAATTATTAAATACAAAATGCAATCATAAATAAAAAATGTATATAAATAAATATATATGTAACAGATAAAGTCTCTAATAGTCCATAAATCTTCCAAATTAATTGTGCTTCAAAAAAACATCCATGCAGAGTGAAAACTTTGTGAAAATTGTGATCGTGTCTACACACATATCCTCAGTGCGTCACTGAAATCACATGACTTACCCTGAGTGATTTCAGTGACGCAACGCGTTGGTACGCAGTGACGCAGCTTCCGGCAAGTGGTGATGCACATCCGGCGTGGACGCCATCTTAGGACACCCAATTTCCCTAAGCCATGCAGTACACCCAAGCATGAGGTTTATATGCGATTTTGTGATGTTATACAAGTGAGTGGGCATTTGTTATTTAACATAAAGACTTTATTACTCTAATTACTACACTGTGGAGGATCTTTTGTCTCTCACCATGGGCGGTATGGGAGAGTGTCAGGGACCATGGAGATGCATGGGTCTGCACATGCGTAGGTGTCTATCAAGACATGCAGGCAGCAGGGCACTAGGACCCAGGCGCACCCGTCGCCTATGACGGTGTTGGGCAGGCACTAGGACCTAGGCTGCGCCTGTCAGGTGCAGGGCGGTCTACTTAAACCAGCCCTGCACAGACACAAGTTGCCGTATGGTCTGATCTTGTTCCTGTGTTCCTGTATTGCCGTTGTTTGAGATTCGTTGCTGACCTGCCTGGACCTGACCCCTGCTGACTTCTTTTGCTCTGACCCCTGGCTAAGTTCGACCTCTCTTTTGGATATCCCTACCTGATCTGAACTACTGGTACCGACCCCGGCGATTGACCTGACTATTCTTCTTCCTGCTGCCTTGTACTACGCTGACCCCTCTGTTACCGACCTGGCCCGTTTGACCACGCTATTGCTCAGCCATCCATCCGACCCGCACGGATTAGCTGCTTTTCTGCAGACCTGTCTGCCTCTTTACGTCAGGCTCTCTATCTGTCATTAGCTCTGGTGATTCCCCTACCTCAGGTGGGTGTACTCAGGGGCCGCGACCTGGTCACTGTCTGCTCCAAGCCCATCCCCACCATTAGGGGCTCTGGTGAACAAGCGGACTGGGGCTTAGACTCCGCGCCCTGGGGAATCCTGTCCTGTGGACTGCTAGAATACACCAGGTGGTCCATATCAGAGAGTATGTTATAGAGCAGATGTACAGTCAGGTCCATAAATATTGGGACATCGACACAATTCTAACATTTTTGGCTCTATACACCACCACAATGGATTTGAAATGAACAAGATGTGCTTTAACTGCAGACTGGATATAGAGAAATCAGGTGGCGCTCACACCTAGTGCATTATCCAAGGTTTATTGTAAGGAGTGAAAAATAAAAACATTCTCACAGACGAAGCATGTATCTAAAAAGCATAGAGAAATGATGATGGCCACAACGGCAGGCAAGGTGTTCTCACTGTCAGTGCGGTCAAATGGCTGACGCATTTCGTCTCCCACTATCCATTCATTACACATCTGCATCAGAGGCTGGTCATTAGCTCTTAGGAAAGTGATTCGTCCCCGAAACGTGTCATCCATTTGACCGCACTGACAGTGAGAACACCTTGCCTGCCGTTGTGGCCATCGTCTTTTTTCTATGCTTTTTAGATACATGCTTCGTCTGTGAGTATGTTTTTATTTTTCACTCCTTACAATAACCCTTGGATAATGCACTAGGTGTGCGCCACCTGATTTCTCTATATCCAGTGGCTGATCTCCCCGTCTGAGGAGGGCTGCACCCCTGAAGCATTTCCTTTGGTTGTCACTGTCCTGGTACCCTTGGCTTCCCTTTTGGCTGTGCATATCCTGAGGCGCTGGAGAGTACATACGATATCCGGTTCGGTTGTTTTTTTTTAACTGCACACTGTGAGCTTTAATTTTAGGGTATTTACGTCCAAATCAGGTGAACGGTGTAGGAATTACAACAGTTTGCATATGTGCCTCCCACTTGTTAAGGGACCAAAAGTAAAGGGACAGAATAATCATAAATCAAACTTTCACTTTTTAATACTTGGTTTCAAATCCTTTGCAGTCAATTACAGCCTGAAGTGTGGAACGCATAGACATCACCAGACGCTGGGTTTCATCCCTGGTGATGCTCTGCCAGGCCTCTACTGCAACTGTCTTCAGTTCCTGCTTGTTCTTGGGGCATTTTCCCTTCAGTTTTGTCTTCAGCAAGTGAAATGCATGCTCAATCGGATTCAGGTCAGGTGATTGACTTGGCCATTGCATAACAGTCCACTTCTTTCCCCTAAAAAACTCTTTGGTTGCTTTTGCAGTCTGCTTTGGGTCATTGTCCATCTGCACTGTGAAGCGTCCAATGAGTTGTGAAGCATTTGGCTGAATATGACCAGATAATATTCCCGAAACACTTCAGAATTCATCCGGCTGCTTCTGTCAGCAGTCACATCATCAATAAATACAAGAGAAGCAGTTCCATTGGCAGCCATACATGCCCACGCCAAGATTTATATAGCCAACAGTTTGCTCAGCACTTTACAATATAAAGGGAGACAATACAGCAACAATACAGTTCAATACAAGAGGGTTAGGAGGGCGTATGTGAACTTTTATATGCACTTTTTGCTTGTGCTGTAGTCCTCATAAAAAGGGGGAATCCAGACCCCCCCACCCCGATACACACCGGCTTTCATGGAATTTATTCTTTATTAACCACTTCCTGTCCGGACACTTTTACCCCCTTCCTGTCCAGGCCAATTTTCAGCTTTCGGCGCTCTCACATTGTGAATGACAATTACTCAGGCATACAACACTGTATCTAAATGAAATTATTATCATTTTTTTCAAACAAATAGAGCTTTAATTTGGTGGTATTTAATCATCACTGGGGTTTTTATTTTTTGCTAGAAAAATGAAAAAAGACTTAAAATTTTGAAAAAAAACATGTTTTTCTTAGTATTTGATACTAAATTTTGCAAATAAATATACTTTCTTCATAAATTTTGGCCAAAATCCATTGTGCTACATTTTGTTGGTAGACATAACCCAAATCAGTGTGTATTATTTAGTCTTTGTGAAAGTTATAGAGTCCACAGACCACGGTATATATATTTGATATATTTGAAAATGTATCAATCCTGATGTACGGACTACCTATATAATTTCTTGGGGCCCTAAAATGCCAGGACAGTACAAATACCCCCCAAACGAACCCTTTTTGGAAAGTAGACAGTCTGAGGTATTTAATGAGAGTTATGGGGAGTTTTTTGAAGTTGTCATTTTTTGCCAATTTTTTAAGGAAATGATGAAAGTAAAAAAAATTATTTTTTTTTTCCCCACAAAGTTGTCATTTAACAAGTTCTTTCTCTCACACGGCATAGGCATACTTGCAATTACACCCCAAAACACATTTTGCTACTCATCCTGAGTATGGCGATACCACATGTGTAAAACTTTTTCACAGCCTAACCACATAGAAGGGCCCCACATCCAATAAGCACCCTTATGCGTTCTAGGGGCAAAAATACACATCTAATTTCTTGACTGTCTATCACAGTTTTGGAGGTCCTGGAGCACCAGGACAATTGAATTACCCACAAAATGACCCCATTTTCGAAAGAAAACACCTCAAGGTATGTTTTAAGAGGCATGGTGAGTCCTCTGAAGACTTCATTTTTTGCCACGTTTTTGGAAAATGTGAAAAGAAAATGAAAATGTATTTTTTTTTACGCAAAGTTGTCAATCTATGAGATATTTCTATTACACAGCATAGGCATACTTAAAATGATACCTCAAAACGCATTCTTTAACTCCTGCTGAATATGGCGATACCAAATGTGTGAGACTTTTTCACAGTCTGGCCACATAGAGGGGTTCCACATCCAATAAGCACCTGTTAGCGTTCTAAGGGGAAAAATCACACATCTAATTTCTTAACTACCTATTGCTGTTTTTCAGGTCCTGGAGCATCAGGACAATGGAATTATCCACAAAATGACCCCATTTTGGAAAGCAAACACCCCAAGGTATGTTTTAAGAGGCATGGGGAGTCTTCTGAAGACTTCATTTTTTGCCAAAAGTTTTTGGAATATGTTAAAAGAAAATGAAAATGTATTTTTTTCTACACAAAGTTGTCAATATAGAAGATATTTCTAATACACTGCATAGGCATACTTAAAATTACACCCCAAAACACATTCTCTAACTCTTCCTGAGTATAACGATACCACACGTGCAAGACTTTTTCACAGCCTAGCCAAATGGAGGGGCCCCACATGCAATAAGCACAGTTAGGCATACTAAGGGCAAAAATTACACATCTAATTTATTGACTACGTATCACAATTTTGGAGGTCCTGGAGCAGCAAAGTCTTCTGAAGACTTTTTACACAGATTTTTAGAAAATGTGAAAAAAAAGTAGTTATTTTTTTTTTAATGCAATGTTACCAATAATAACATATTTCTAACACACTGCATAGGTATTCTTAGAATAACACTTTAAAACACATTCTGTTACTTTTCTTGAGTATGGGGATACCACATGTGTAAGACATTTTCAGTGTTTGGACTGATTACTGGTCATTGCAACCTGTTTATCACAAAAATTAGCAAACATTATATATCAATAAAGCATAGTGTAGCTTCACCTACAGCCTGTTCCTAAAAGCTTAACCTACTAGTACGTGGCTGTCCACATAGCACTATGTTCATTCACCAAGAAGGTGAACAAAAGATAAACCAAAGAGTACCTGTGGTTTCAGTGCAGAGGATGGGTGGCACCAGTGTCTTGCAGGAAGGTAGCCAGTGGGATGTGCAGATGGGTCAGTACCGGTGTCATGCATAGACGTGGTGAGCAAACAGGCAAAGTAGTGGTCCAGGAAGAAGACAGGAACATGGTCCATAAAAAGGCCACAGTCAATACAGACAGCAAGCAAAGACGTGGTAAAAGGATTGGTCCAGGCAGAAACATTAAGCTTAGGGCCTTGGTTAGGTAAGACTGGACAAAGGGGTAGAGGCTTCATCCCACCCAAATCTCTTTGAAGCCTCTGGTCTCCAGACCCTGATCCGGGAATTAAAAAACCCAAAGAAAACAAAAAGGTTTTCTCTGCTCGGAAACACTACTCTGGATCCCCTCACATATGTGAGACCCCTGTGTTGTCTTGAATCCCACTACTAAAGTGGGAGGGCAAAAGATCAGTCCAGGAGGCAGGCAGAGGCATGGTCGATTAACAGGCCGAGGTCAGTTCAGGCAGCAGGCAGAGGCATGGTCGATTAACAGGCCGAGGTCAGTTCAAGCAGCAGGCAGAGGCATGGTTCATTAACACGCCGAGGTCAGTTCAGGCAGCAGGCAGAGGCATGGTCCATTAACATGCCGAGGTCAGTTCAGGCAGCAAGCAGAGGCATAGTCAATAAACAGGCCGAGGTCAGTTCAGATGGAAGGCAGGAAAATGAATTCAGGCAACAGGCAGAAACGTGGCAGGGAAATAGCAAACAGAGGACAAAGAGATATATCTTCACCGTACTTCACTAATAATGTAGTGCGGTATGGTAGATACGGAAGCACTCTTCTATACAGAGACCAGGCTTTGAGGGAGACTGGGGACAGTAGTATCGGGTGTCAGATCGAATTCTATGTTTGGAGCATACCCGACATCTCTTTTGAGGATTGCGGTCTGTTTCGGTAGGGGGGGCGATATTGGGGAAATGTCTTTCATGCAATCGCCTCACTGCATCAGACCGAATTTGTTCAGGTACGGGTCTTACTTGATAGATGAGGGATGTGATTATCTCTTCCTGATATTGTAAGAAGGTGACAGGTCTTTGTGTGGACTTCTGGAAAACGATGTAGGAATTGTACAGGGCCATATGGAAAAGGTAGAAGGATACTTTTTTATGCCAGTAGATTGATCTTCTGTTGGGTATGTAGGGCTGTAACATTTGATCATTTAAATCCACTCCCCCCATGAACAGGTTGTATTCGTGTATGCATTGGGGTTTTCGGATGGGACCGCGACTTCCTTGAATTTCCAATGAGCTGCTGTTATGGATAGATGAAAGGACATACACATCCCGTTTGTCTCGCCACTTAAGGGCCAGGATCTCTTCATTTCTCAAGCTAGCTGACTCCCCCCTGTTTAGCTTGGTGGCAACCAATTGTTGTGGAAATCCCTTCCGATTGGGTCGAACTGTGCCACAGGCTACAGTGTCCTTGAGATAAAGGTGGCGGAAAAGGGGCAGGCTTGTGTAGAAATTGTCCACGTAAAGGTGGTACCCCTGATTGAAGAGGGGGTATACCAGGTCCCAGACAATTTTTCCACTAATCCCCATATAGGCTGGGCATTCAGGGGGCTCTAGCTGACTGTCCTTTCCCTCGTAGATACGGAACTTGTACACATACCCTGTGGCCCTTTTGCAGAGTTTGTTCATCTTCACCCCGTATCTGGCCCGTTTACTTGGAATGTACTGTTTTATGATCAGCCTCCCAGTGAAATGGATTAGGGATTCATCGACACAGATGTTTTTTTCAGGACAATATATTTCTGAAAATTTTTGGTTGAAATAATTGATTAGTGGACAAATTTTATAAAGTTTGTCGTACTCGGGGTGATCTCTGGGGGGGAACAGGGAATTATCGTTGAAATGTAGAAAGTGCATAATTGTTTTATAGCGGGTCCTGGACATAGTGGCAGAAAAGAGCGGCATGTGTTGAATGGGATTTGTCGACCAATAAGCATGCAGTTCATTTTATTTTGTTAGTCCCATATTAAATGTAAGGCCAAGAAACACTTTAAATTCTTCAACTGTGAGGCATTTCCACTCAAATGTTCGAGCATAACAGGAGTTGGGATTTTGAGTGATAAATTGCTGGGCGAAAATATTGCATTGGTGCACAACTGAATTCAAAAACTCTTCAGTGAAAAATAAATGGAAATAATCAATGGCTGTAAAATTTTGGGTTTCTGCCTAAATGCCTGGTTGGGCTATGAATGGGGGAATTATAGGTGCTCCTGATCCTGAAGGTAGCCACACAGGGTTTAAAAGAGCATCTGGGACAGCAGTATGGGCCCTAATCCTTGGTGGCTGATGTGACACCTGAATACTAGAACTTGCACTTACAGTGCTGGTAGTAGCCATATCAGAAGAACGTATTGAGCTGCTGGTGGTTGCTTGCTGCTCCTTGGAGTTCCTCATTCTTTTTGTTGGAACACCTTCTTCTGATTCAGAGAGTGAACTGCTGCTGTGTACTGGTTCATATACAGAATCAGAGTTTGACAGTGAGAGTTCTCCGTCACTCTCATCTGTCATACTCAGAATTTGAAATGCCTCCTGGCTTGTATATGATCTTTTGGCCATATTTTTGACACTGATCAGGACCCACTGGTATGGCAGTGATCAGGATGATGGTGTTGCAGTGAGGGACAGATATCTGGCTGCAGTTGGTTCACACTAGTCACTGTTGGGCAAAAATCAGAGATACAGTGAGCTGGCTGGCAATGTTTTGTGAGTGTGTGTAAACTCTGTGCAAAGGCTGAAAATTACTCACAGTTAGCTGTACTGGATCTCTCTCCTCACAGACGATGGCAGTGAACAGGATCCACTGTTGTGGCAGAGATCAGGGACACTTTATGAACAGGCACACTGTAAGGTGATCAGGGACACTGATTGGGCCACTGTATGGTGATCAGGGCCACTGCTGGGCCACTGCGGTGATCAGGGACACTGCTGGGCCACTTGTGTGTCGATCAGGGACACTGTGGCGATCAGGGACACTGTGGCAATCAGGGACACTGCGGCAATCAGGGACACTGCTGGACCACTTGTGCGGCGACCATGGACACTGCTGGGCCACTGCGATGATCAGGACACTGCTGGGCCACTTGTGTGGCGATCAGAAACACTGCTGGGCAACTGCGGTGATCAGGGACACTGCGGTGATCAGGGGCACTGCTGGACCACTTGTCCGGCGATCAGGGACGCTGCTGGCCACTTGTGTGGTGATCAGGGACACTGCTGGGCCACTTGTGTGGTGATCTGGGCCACTGCGGCAATCAGGGACACTGCGGTGATCAGGGACACTGCTGGACCACTTGTGCAGCAATCGAGGACACTGCGGTGATCAGGGACACTGCGGCGATCAGGGACACTGCTGGACCACTTCTGCGGCGATCAGGGCCACTGTTGGGCCACTGCGATGATCAGGACACTGCTGGGCCACTTGTGTGGCAATCAGAAACACTGCTGGACTACTGCGGTGATCAGGGACACTTCGGTGATCAGGAGCACTGCTGGACCACTTGTCCGGCGATCAGGGACACTGCTGGGCCACTTGTGTGGTGATCAGGAACACTGCTGGGCTAATGCGGGGATCAGGGACACTGCTGGGCCAATCGTGTGGTGATCAGGAACACTGCTGGGCCAATGCGATGATCAGGGACACTGCTGGGCCACTTGTGTGGTGATCAGGAACACTGCTGGGCCAATGCGGTGATCAGGGACAATGCTGGGCCACTTGTGTGGTGGTCAGGGCCACTGCTGGGCCACTGCGGCAATCAGGGCCACTGCGGCGATCAGGGACACTGCTGGACCACTTGTGCGGCAATCAGGGACACTGCGGTGATCAGGGACACTGCTGGGCCACTGCGGTGATCAGGGACACTGCTGGACCACTTGTGCGGCAATCAGGGACAATGCTGGGCCACTTGTGCGGCAATCAGGGACACTGCTGGGCCACTTGTGTGGCAATCAGGGACACTGCTGGGCCACTGCGGCAATCAGGGACACTGCTGGACCACTTGTGCGGCAATCAGGGACACTGCTGGACCACTTGTGCGGCAATCAGGGACACTGCGGCGATCAGGGACACTGCTGGACCACTTGTGCAGCAATCAGGGACACTGCGGTGATCAGGGACACTGCTGGGCCACTGCGGTGATCAGGGACACTGCTGGGCCACTTGTGTGGTGGTCAGGGACACTGCTAGGCCACTGCGGTGATCAGGGACACTGCTGGGCCACTGCGGCAATCAGGGACACTGCTGGACCACTTGTGCGGCAATCAGGGACACTGCTGGACCACTTGTGCGGCAATCAGGGACACTGCGGCGATCAGGGACACTGCTGGACCACTTGTGCAGCAATCAGGGACACTGCGGTGATCAGGGACACTGCTGGGCCACTGCGGTGATCAGGGACACTGCTGGACCACTTGTGCGGCAATCAGGGACACTGCTGGGCCACTTGTGCGGCAATCAGGGACACTGCTGGGCCACTTGTGTGGCGATCAGGGACACTGCTGGGCCAGTGCGGCAATCAGGGACACTGCTGGGCCACTGCGGCAATCAGGGACACTGCTGGGCCACTGCGGCAATCAGGGACACTGCTGGACCACTTGTGCGGCAATCAGGGACACTGTGGCAATCAGGAACACTGCTGGACCACTTGTTGGGCGATCAGGGCCACTTGTTGGCAATCAGGACCACTTGTGGGCAATCAAGGCCACTTGTGGGCGATCAGGGCCACTTGGGGCAATCAGGGACACTTGTGGGCGATCAGGGACACTTGTGGGGGCAATCAGGGCCACTTATTGGGGCGATCAGGGCCACTTATTGGGGCGATCAGGGCCACTTATTGGGGCGATCAGGGACACTTTAGGGGCGATCAGGGACACTTTAGGGGCGATCAGGTGTCACTGAGCTGGAGGGCAGTTAGCTACTACCTATTGTTCGCTGTTTCTCCTCTCACAGACAACTCCGTGTGAGGAGAAGGAGGCGGAAGCCGCACCATGCGGCTTTTGTTTACACTTAAGCTGTGTCCTTATTGGACACAGCTGATCACATGGTATGGGACCGATTTAATTGGTCCCATACCATGTCACGTAATCCACCGTGTCCGTCGGACTCGGCGATCATCGGGCTCGCGGGTGCGCGCTCTAGGAGTCGCGCACGAGCCTCAGATACAAGGTGCCGTTTAGAAACGGCAACCCGCTCCTGGAGGTGTCCCGTCCTGCCGTTTATAAACAGCGGCCGGACGGGAAGTGGTTAAAATACCACTTTGGACTTTCTGACCATTGGTGTAATCCTCCTACTTCTTCTTGCATAGTCTGAGAACTAAGGGGGGGGGGGGGGTGTTATTGTAAAAAGGTTAGCTGCCTGGCTGTCTTGTTCAGCCTCTTAATCCAGTGTATTCTGAAGGGCCAAGAACAGCCAGAGAAGTCATATTCCTGATCTGCTTACTGCCAGGTAAGTAGTATCTTCAGCCCAAGGCCTCTTTCACATAGGCAGCCACGAAAGGGGGCTGTGGCAAAAACGGGCAATTAAGCCGTGGTTTTCATGGCCATCTAAAATCTATCATACAGCCATAGGGAGATTGTACAAATGTGGTCGCTGCGAGACTTTGCATCACAGCCGCAGCAAACTTAACTCGGCTTGTGGAGCTGACAGGTGGCACCTCCAGTCAAACTCACCCGTTCGAGTCAGTGAAGCCGCACCAATAGGGGATGTATAAAAAATTAAATGTGGGTGAATTTACAAATTCCAATATACAGTATTTGCCGGCGTATAAGACGACCCCCTACTTTTCCTGCTAAAATGTAGTGTTTGGGCTATACTCGCCGTATAAGACTACCCCTCTTCCAATGCACACCAGTGGGAGGAATAGTGCCCCATCATCGGTGTCAGTGGGAGGACTAGTGCCCCATCATTGGTATTAGTGGCAGAAATAGTGCTCCATCATTAGTATCAGTGGGAGGAATAGTGTCCCAACATTGGTGTCAGTGGGAGGAATAGTGCCCCATCATCGGTGTCAGTGGGAGGACTAGTGCCCCATCATTGGTATTAGTGGCAGAAATAGTGCTCCATCATTAGTATCAGTGGGAGGAATAGTGCCCCATCATCGGTGTCAGTGGGAGGACTAGTGCCCCATCATTGGTATTAGTGGCAGAAATAGTGCCCCATCATTAGTATCAGTGGGGGGAATAGTGTCCCAACATTGGTGTCAGTGGGAGGAATAGTGCCCCATCATTGGTGTCAGTGGGAGGAATGGTGTCCCAACATTGGTGTCAGTGGGAGGAATGGTGTCCCATCATTGGTGTCAGTGGGGGGTGGAATAGTGCCCCATGATTGGTGTCAGTGGGGGGGGGAATAGTGCCCCATCGTTGGTGTCAGTGGGGGGAGGAATAGTGCCCCATTGTTGGTGTCAGTGGGAGGACTAGTGCCCCAACATTGGTGTCAGTGGGAGGAATAGTGCTCCATCATTGGTATCAGTGACACCAATGATGGGGCACTATTCCTCCCACTGACACCAATTACACTTGCTGACCCTGTTCTAGTATGGTGATGCTGCAGCCAGCATATGTGGTTGCAGCAGCACCTCTACACTGAACACTTACCTGCTGCTCCTGAGGAGGCGGAGCCGAGCAGCCGCACGAACATCCAGTGGCCGAACTGAAGGAGCAGCCGCGCTTCCTGGACCGGATCGTCGTGGGACCGGAGCCAGGTAAGAAACAGCCCCTGCCCACCCCTGTACTTAGTGTCCCTTCCGTTGGAAGGGGGGGGTGCTGCGGCGGCACCGCGCCACCCGCCTAAAAGGTTTCAGTATGCCGTATACCAGCGTATAAGACGACCCCCGACTTTTGAGAAGATTTTCAAGGGGTAAAAAGTCGTCTTATACAGCGGAAAATACGGTATCTCTATAAAAGGAGATTCCAAAATGACCATAAATAAAATGGCTGGTGAACACCCGGCTGACCATCAAACCCATACAAAACAAGTAATATTCATTTTAGTGTATATTTTTTCCTGAAAATTTGTGTTAAATGAAAAGCTGCACAAATATCATGTGACATAAAAAATTTGTCACAGCCACCACTTTTTTTCTCCAGGGCCTCTGCTTTCAGAAAGTATATAATGAATGAGAGTTTTCTAGCAAAAAATACTGATATTTACACATATGTGAAAAATTAAAAAAATTGCCCAGAGCAGCAAGTAATTAAAGGAAGGGATTGCTTTCCCCCACCGAGCCGAGATCTGACAACTACAGCTGGGGTGCCGATATGCAAGAGATAAAAAATCAAAATCATGTCACATGATCCCAGAGCTTCAGCATCGCCAGCCCCCCCCCCCCCACACCTAATATCTGCAAAATTTGAAAACAGCGCAGCTGTGTGGGGCTCCACCCACATGGGCGGGTTATTCATTCACAGACTTCCATGAATGAACTGCAAGTCCTGGCAGCCTTAGCGGCTGTTGGTATGTAGTTTTCAATGAACTACACCCCTTTCATCCAGTACATCCCGTAAATCCCGTACACCCCTTACATCCCTTACAACCCGTACACCCCATACATTCTGTACACCCAGTACATCCCGTACACCCCATACATCCAGTACATCCCGTACACCCCGTGCATCCCGTACGGCAAGCAGATATTCTGACAGGACTGCAGACCTGCAAGGCATCAGCCATCTACTGATCCCTGGTGCAATGCTTTCCAGGCTCCTTTGGACATAAATGCACATTTTTTACCTACAAAATATCTGCCTCTGCCTCCCTCAAGTGTCCTTCATTCGCAAGTTTGATATTTGGAAGATATGTGTAATAAAGGACCCCTTTGATGGAAGTAAAGGGCCCCGGTATTGGTGGCAAGAGCCCTGGCCAGAGTTCAGGGAGGCCCTTCAAGGTTTCTTGCACCGGGGCCCTAAATGTTCTAGTCATGCCTCTGAGTAGAGGATTTTTTTTTTAAGTGTAGGACTATCCTAAACAACACTAAACCCAAGTCCTACATTTAGAAAAATATAGATAAAAAAAAAATTGATATAGAATCAATGTATCCTAAAGCCTATATCATCGCACATCATGAATATAGTATTTAGAATAGTTGATTATATTGTAGCTGCTACTATACACTAATGAGTAGTTTCATATTCTCCTCTGATAAGGTGTCTAAATGAGGCAATCAGTGTAGTTTGGGTCATCCTGTGTTCAATTGTCAGAAGGTGTTGCTATGTAAATCTATGCCAACCAATGGGAGACTGTGTGGCTCTATAAGAGCTAGCTTAATCCACTGCTAATCACACCCTCGGGCGAAGTCGTGTGACGAAACGCGTTAGGAGGTGATCCAGCAGTGAAGTCATCACGTACGCCATTATCACGTGTCTGATCCACATGACTGCAATCGCGTCATCTGTTGCAGGCAGGTGAGACGTCACTGTGTGTGTTGGAAGCCGTGTACTAAGGGCTCGTTCACACTAGGCTGTTTTGCCAACGCTTGCCAAACGCCCCTATAGCGTTTGGCAAGCGTTGGTCCGGTGTTTGCGGAGCGTTTTTAACGCTCGGCAAACGCTCCGCAAACGCCGCATGCGCGGTTTAGCGGCGGTTGCTAGGCGTTTGCCGAGCGCTAATAACGCCCCACAAACGCCTATAATGCATTTGAGTGGTGTTACCGCTCCGCAAACGCCCCGCAACCGCGTCGCAACGCCGGCCGGGCGTTTGTGGAGCGTCACCATAGACGAGAATAGGAGGCTTCAAAGCCTCCTGACTCGACCAGAGGCGTCCGTTTTGCCGCGACGCAACGCGACGCAAACGCTCCTGTTAGAACAGCACCATGTGCTGTAATGTGCAGAGTTGGCAGAAGCGTTTGGGAAGCGGTAAAAACGCTTCCCAAACGCCTCTCTGCCGCCTGCACACAAGGCTAGTGTGAACGTAGCCTAAGCGCTGCAGGCTGGGACCGATTTTTAAATTAAAAGGCTTTATATTTGCTTAATGTGAGTGCAGTTTTAATTGGGAATTTGTTGGAATAAAATTTCTGAAACGTTTTTACACTGTAGAGAGTTTTATTTATTTATTTATTTATCGAGTTTATATAGCGCCAAAGGGTTTGCTCAGCGCTGTACAATAGAGGGGGGGGGGCAATACATGAAACAGTACAGTAACATCAAACAGCACATAAGGGGTAAGAGGGCCCTACTCTTTCGAGCTTACAATCTAGGAGGGAGGGGGTAGAGGTACAGGAGGAAATGGCTGTGGGGGATGGAGTGGTAGGAGGAGGGAAGGGCAGCGGCTGTTAGGCGAGGGTGGGGTAGGCTTCCCTGAAGAGGTGGGTTTTCAGGGAGCGCCTGAAGGTGAGGAGGGAAGGTGACAGTCTGATGGATTGGGGTAGTGAGTTCCAGAGGATGGGGGAGGACCTGGAGAAGTCTTGCAGTCGTGCGTGGGAGGAGGAGACCAGGGAGCAAGATAGAAGGAGGTCCTGTGAAGAGCGAAGGGTACGGGTAGGGTGGTACCTGGGAATCAGGTCGGTGAGGTAGTTAGGGGCAGTGTTGTGAATGGCCTTGTAGGTCAGAGTGAGCAGTTTGAATTTAATGCGTTGGGCAATGGGGAGCCAGTGGAGGGAGAGGCAGAGGGGGGAGGCAGAGGTGGAGCGGCTGGTGAGGTGGATGAGTCTGGCAGCTGAGTTCAGGATGGTCTGAAGCGGGGAGAGTTTGCACTGGGGTAGGTCGGTGAGGAGGGAGTTGCAGTAGTCAAGGCGTGAGATAATCAGGGAGTGTACGAGTAGTTTAGTGGTGTCTGGGGTAAGGAAGGAGCGTATCTTGGCAATGTTCCGGAGGTGGAGCCTGCATGTATTTGTAAGTGATTTGACATGAGGTTGAAAGGAAAGGTTTGAGTCCAGAATGACGCCAAGGACCTTGGCTTGCTGGGCAGGATTGATGGTGGTGTTGTTGGTAGTGATGGAAAGGATGGGGGGGGGGGGCGCGGGAAGGGGGAAAGACGAGAAGCTCGGTTTTGGAGAGGTTGAGCTTGAGGAAATGGAGCGACATCTAGTCAGAGATGTCGTTTAGGAGGTGAGTGATGCGGGCGGAGAATGTGGGGGTGAGGCGAGGGGTGGATAGGTAGATTTGAGTATCATCAGCGTAGAGGTGGTAGTTGAAGCCGTGGGAGTGTATGAGTTTGCCAAGGGAGGAGGTGTAGATGGAGAAGAGAAGGGTTCCAAGGACAGAGCCCTGGGGGACCCCAACAGAGAGGGGGAGGGAAGAGGAGGTGGCACCGTTGTAGGAAACGCTGAAGGAGCGTTGGGATAGATAGGACGAGAACCAGGAGAGAGCGGTGTCTCTGATGCCAAGGGAGAGTAGTTTATTAAGGAGGAGGGGGTGGTCGACTGTGTCAAAGGCCGCGGAGAGGTCTAGGAGAAGGAGGACAGAGTAGTCGCCTTTGGCTTTGGCGGTTAGTAGATCGTTGGTGATTTGGAGGAGGGCAGTTTCGGTGGAGTGTAGGGGACGGAAGCCGGACTGTAGTGGGTCAAGGAGGTTGCTGTCAGTTAGGTGGGCGCTTAGACGATCGTAGACCAAGCGCTCAAGGAGCTTGGACGTGAGTGGCAGCAGGGAAATTGGTCTGAGGTTGTTGAGGTCAGTGGGGTCCAGGGAGGGCTTTTTGAGTATGGGGGTGATGTGCGCATGTTTTAGGGGGGAGGGGAAGACGCCAGTAGAGAGGGAGAGATTGAAGATGTGGGTAAGGGAGCGGATGAGGGAAGAGGGGGGTGACCGGAGGAGTTGAGAGGGGATAGGGTCCAGGGGGCAGGTAGTGAGGCGGGCTTCTGAGAAGACTCTGGTGACTTCCTCAGTGGTAGTAGGGCTGAAGGAGTGCAGTAATGGGGGGGTTACGGTAGGCAGGGCCTTGGGTGTGGTGGGGGGCAGTGCCGTTGCGAGGTCAGAGGAGGGGAGAGATGAGGGGGTGATGGAAGGGGGGAGGCTAGATGGGGAGGTAGATTGCAAGTTGACTATGTCCTTGCGGATTGCGTCAATCTTGTTGTGGAGATGAGTGGCAATCTCGTGGGCGGTAAGTGAGGTACTGAGTGGAGGCGGGGGGGGGGAGAGAGCAGGGAGTTGAAGGTGGAGAAGAGTCGGCGAGGGCAGGTGGAGAGGGTGTTGACCAGGTCAACGAAGTAGGCCTGCTTGGCGGCGTGGAGGGAGGAGGTGTAGGTGAGGAAGGCAGATTTGTAGAGGGAGAATGCATGAGGGGACCTGGTTTTGCGCCATAGTCTCTCCAGCGCACGACTGCGACGTTTGAGGCATTTAGTATGGTCGTTCTGCCATGGTTGGAGCGGTCTGGGTTTGATGTTGCGTGTGGTTAGGGGTGCCAGAGAGTCTAGGGTAGCTGATAGTGAGTCGTTGTACGACATGGTGGCTAGGTCAGGACATGACAGTGAAAGGTTGCTGTCGCGTAAGCGGTCGGCAGCCGAGTGGAGGGGGGCTGGGTGCAGGTTGCGAAGGTTGCGGCTGGTGATGGTTTGGCGCACTGGGGGGGGGGGGGAGTTAGGGGAAGGGGAGATGGAGAACGTGAGGAGGTGGTGGTCGGAGAGAGGGAACGGGGTGTTAGTGAAGTGGTTAAGGGTACAGAGGTGGGAGAAGACGAGGTCCAGGGTGTTCCCATTGATGTGGGTGGAGGATTGAGTGTATTGTGTGAGCGCGAA
The DNA here is from genome assembly GCF_062004578.1 of Staurois parvus. Lineage (NCBI taxonomy): Eukaryota > Metazoa > Chordata > Amphibia > Anura > Ranidae > Staurois > Staurois parvus. The sequence continues at coordinate 433,477 of NW_028318041.1, read as the reverse complement.
GGAGGAGGTTAGGTGGAGGAGTTGGGAGGTAGCTGGGGTGTTGTCGTTGATGGGGATGTTGAAGTCCCCGAGGATGATGGTCGGTAGCTCAGAGGAGAGGAAGAAGGGAAGCCAGGCGGCGAAGTCATCCAGGAAGCGGGCTATGGATCCGGGGGGCCTGTAGATCACTGCGATCCTTAGGGGGGTGGGTGAGAAGAGGCGGATGCAGTGAGCTTCGAAGGAGGAGAAGGTTAGGGAGGACCTGGAAGGTGCTCAGCGGTGATAGGAGCAGGCCGACACCACCAACTTTGTGACCGCCCAGTCTTGGTGAATGGGACCAGATGAGACCTCCATGGGAGAGTGCCGCAGGGGAGGTAGTGTCAGTGGCCTGTATCCAGGTTTCGGTGATGGCTAGGAGGTTGAGGGAGCGGGAGATAAAGAGGTCATGGATGGCAGTTAGTTTGTTGCAAACCGAACGGGCGTTCAGAAGTGCAACCGAGAGAGGGGGGATGGATGCGGGGAGGAGGTGCTCAGGTATGAGGTTGAGGGGGTTGCGGCGGCTGGCGGGAGCAGGGGGGCCCCTGGAGGGGGGGTTCCTAGAGGGGGGGAGAGGTGGTGAGGGGCCAGGGTTCGGGGAGATGTCCCCAGCGGATAGGAGAAGGAGAAGGGTGAGGAGGGTGGCATGGGAATGGGAGGTGCAGGAGCGTGTGGGTCTGGTAGTGGTGGCACGTGGGTCGACCGGGGAGTGGAGTACCAGGAGGAGGTGGTGAGTGCCGTAGTGGGGAGAGGGCAGAAGTGAAGGGGCAATGTAGAGCTGTTTTGGGGGGGTGGGCGGGTAGAGGGAGGCGATTTTTGGGATGGAGGAGAGGAAAACGAGGAGGAGAAGTGCAGGTGGCATGCTGGGGTGAGTGCAGTGCTGTTCGGGTCAGGGGAGGTGAAGGGATACGGGTCAGGGCGAGGTGATGTGGAGAGTCTGTATCACCGTGGAGGAGTCCACTAGAGTCCTTCTGTAGGGGGAGAGTGGGAGTAAAGTCCAGCAGCTGGTTGGCTGCATTCTGTGGGTGCAGTATGCTGGCGTCCGAGGGGTCTTCAGTGGGTCCGGTGGATCGGCGAGTGGAGGGGACGTAGGGTGTGATGTCTGGGGACGTTGGTAGGCACGGCGTCTGCTGATGCTGGCGGCTCGGTGACTGGAGATTCGCTGGGTGGTCCGGGTCCGGGAGATTCGCTGGGCGACGTCTCGATTCGCTGGGTGGTCCGGGTGTTGGGTGTCCAGAGGTGGTAGCTGGGTGCCCGGTAGCTGGGTGCTGGGTGTCCAGGGGTGGTAGCTGGGAGCCTGGTAGCTGGGTGCTGGGTGTACAGGGGTGGTAGCTGGGAGCCTGGTAGCTGGGTGCTGGGTGTCCAGGGGTGGTAGCTGGGTGCCCGGTAGCTGGGTGCTGGGTGTCCAGGGGTGGGCCCAGAACCGATGTAAGGGCTGGGCAGCGGAGCAGCGATCAGTGGGCCTGAGCTGGTTCCTGGTGGTCAGGGATGGACACAGGGCTAGTGAGGAGGGCCCTGCGGAGGCTGGCAAGTCTGTGGGGATCGGTGGTGGCAGCTTACCCATTCTGGTGGTGCTGCCGTGCAGGTATCCTGGGGTGGTCCTGGGCTGCTGTCAGCTTGGTGGTCCTTGCTAGGCAGATCTTTGGTGGGGTGGTTGCTGTCACCTTGCGTCAGGCTGCTGTGGCCCTGGAGACGGTGGAGAGGGTCAGGGGCCGCCTGGGGAGGACCACCCCACTGTGTGTCAGAGGGCAGGAGCCGAGGGACGGAACGGCGGCGCTGCGATTCGGCGGCGGTGCCGCAAGTCGGCCCGCGAATAAATAGAGGCCGCGGCATCGCCGGTTTTAGTAGGCCGCGATTTCGGAGGGGACCAAAACTGCTCAGGACCCCTCCCGGATGCTTCACTAGGGGCCGCAGGTGTGTCGGGGCCCTCGTAGTCTCCGTTGCCGCCCGGATGGCAGCGGATTAGGCAGTGGGGCGACGGAGCCCTCTGATGGCATGTTGCTCCGTCGCCATCTTGGAACAGGTATGTTCTATTTATTATATCTATTTTTATCTATAATCTATGTTTTCTATTTCTTCACATGTGGCTCATGCTCAATATGATGGAGATTACTGAGAACATCTGATGAATGATTACTAACGATATGCTGCTGATTTATCTCCCATCCATTGATATATAAGATATGCTGGTTTATCACCAGTATCTGGTGAGTTTGCACTTTGATGGGGTGTTGAGCACTGGATCATTCACATTGGTGGAGGATTGATTATGTGTGAAAGAAAGATTCCATATCTTCATTGAAGGAAGATCATATGATATGTACAGTATATGGACTTTATTTGATGGACTTTGTTATTATTATTATACAGGATTTATAGAGCGCCAACAGTTTGCTCAGCGCTTTAGGATCAGTTATTTGATTTTCACTATATCATTTTTTATATAATTTTTGTGTCACAAATTTTCATTTTATTTTGTGGTTCTGGGTTTTCTAGACATTTATTTATTTCATTTATTTATTTATTTTAGTTGTAATTTAAGAGCGCTGTTATTGTGGTCTCTTTGCCACATATATATGCATAAGTCCTACATTTGTTTTTAAATTGGGGTATTCCTAATTCCTTCCCGCCCGGCCTATTGTGCAATGACAGCCGAAGGGGAACCCTATTGTATAATGACAGCCGAAGGGGAACCCTATTGTACAATGACGGCCGTGCGGGAACCCTATTGTACAATGACAGCCGAAGGGGAACCCTATTGTATAATGACAGCCGAAGGGGAACCCTATTGTACAATGACGGCCGTGCGGGAACCCTATTGTACAATGATGGTCGTGCAGGAACCCTTTTGTAGAATGACGGCCGAACGGGAACCCTATTGTAGAATGACGGCCGAGCTGGAACCCTATTGTAGAATGACGGCCGAGCGGGAACCCTATTGTAGAATGACAACCATTGCTGTGGTGTTCAGACAGGGAAGTGGTAGTCAAGCAACGTAAAGTACCCAAGAAAGCATTGGATCGGTTCCGTTACACCTATTGTAGAATGACAGTCAAGCTGGAACCCTATTGTAGAATGAGGGCCGTGCGGGAACCCTATTGTACAATGATGGCCGAGCGGGAACCCTATTGTACAATGACGGCCGAGCGGGAACCCTATTGTACAATGACGGCCGTGCGGGAACCCTATTGTACAGTGACGGCCGAGTGTGATCCCTATTGTACAATAACGGCCGAGCGGGATCCCTATTGTACAATGACGGCCATTGCTGTGTTGTCTGTTGTCGGTATTCAGATAGGGAAGCGGTAGTCTAACGGAAGTACCCCAGCGCATCCTGGGGTCGGTTCCATTACACCTATTGTACAATGACGGCCAAGCGGGAACCATGTTATACAATAATGGCCGAGCGGGATCCCTATTGTACAGTGACGGCCGTGCGGGAACCCTATTGTACAATGACGGCCGAGCGGGAACCCTATTGTACAATGACGGCCGAGCGGGATCCCTATTGTACAATGACGGCCGAGCGGGAACCCTATTGTACAATGACGGCCGAGCGGGAACCCTATTGTACAATGATGGCCGAGCGGGATCCCTATTGTACAATGACGGCCGAGCGGGATCCCTATTGTACAATGACGGCCGAGCGGGATCCCTATTGTACAACGACGGCAAAGCGGGATCCCTATTGTACAACAACGGCCGAGCGGGATCCCTATTGTACAATGACGGCTTAGCGGGATCCCTATTGTACAATGACGGCCAAGCGGGAACCCTTTTGTACAGTGACAGCTGTACGGGAACCCTATTGTACAATGACGGCCGAGCGGGATCCCTATTGTACAATGACGGCCGAGCGGGATCCCTATTGTACAATGACGGCAAAGTGGGATCTCTATTGTACAATGACGGCTTAGCGGGATCCCTATTGTACAATGACAGCCAAGCGGGAACCCTATTGTACAATGACGGCTTAGCGGGATCCCTATTGTACAATGACGGCCGTGCGGGAACCCTATTGTACAATGACGGCCGTTCGGGATTCCTATTGTACAATGACGGCACAGCGGGATCCCTTTTGTAGAATGACGTCCAGGCGGGATCCCTATTGGACATTGACGGCCGAGCGGGATCCCTATTGTACGATGACGGCCGTGCGGGAACCCTATTGTACAATGACGGCCGTGCGGGAACCCTGTTGTACAGTGACGGCCGTGCGGGAACCCTGTTGTACAGTGACGGCCGAGCAGGATCCCTATTGTACAAGGATGGCCGAGCGGGATCCATATTGTACAATGTCGGAAGAGCGGGATCCCTATTGTACAATGACGGCCGTGCGGGTTCCCTATTGTACAGTGACGGACGAGCGGGATCCCTATTGTACAGTGACGTACGTGCGGGAACTCTATTGTACAATGACGGCCGAGCGGGATCCCTATTGTACAATGACGGCCGAGCGGGATCCCTATTGTACAATGACAGCTAAGCGGGAACCCTATTATACAATGACGGCCGTACGGGATCCCTATTGTACCGTGACGTACGTGCGGGAACCCTATTGTACAATGACGTCCGAGCGGGATCCCTATTGTAGAATGACGGCCGTGCAGGAACCCTATTGTACAGTGACGGCCGAGTGAATTCCCTATTTTACAATGACGGCCGAGCAGGATCCCTATTGTACAATGACGGCCGAGCAGGATCCCTATTGTACAATGACGGCCGAGCGGGATCCCTATTGTACAATGACGGCCGAGCGGGATCCCTATTGTACAATGACGGCCGAGCGGGATCCCTATTGTACAATGACGGCCGAGCGGGATCCCTATTGTACAATGACGGCCGAGCGGGATCCCTATTGTACAGTGACGTACGTCCGGGAACCCTATTGTACATTGTCGGAAGAGCGGGATCCCTATTGTACAGTGACGGCCGTGCGGGATCCCTATTGTAAAATGACGTCCGAGTGGGATCCCTGTTGTACAATGAGGGCCGTGCGGGAACCCTTTTGTACAGTGACGGCCGAGCGGGATCCCTATTGTACAATGATGGCCGAGCTTGATCCCTATTGTACAATGTCGGAAGAGCGGGATCCCTGTTGTACAATGAGGGCCGTGCGGGAACCCTGTTGTAGAATGACGGCCGTGCGGGATCCCTATTGTACAGTGATGGCCGAGCGGGATCCCTATTGTACAATGATGGCCGAGCTTGATCCCTATTGTACAATGATGGCCGAGCGGGATCCCTATTGTACAATGTCGGAAGAGCGGGATCCCTATTGTACAATGACGTCCGTGCGGGAACCCTGTTGTAGAATGACGGCCGTGCGGGATCCCTATTGTACAGTGACAGCCGAGAGGGATCCCTATTGTACAATGCCGGCCGAGCAGGATCCCTATTGTACAATGATGGCCGAGCGGGATCCCTATTGTACAATGATGGCCGAACGGGATCCCTATTGTACAGTGATGGCCGAGCGGGAACCCTGTTGTACAATGACGGCTGAGTGAGAACCCTATTATCCTGGGAGGACGTCATATGACACCCTCCAAGAATTGGGCCGCCATTTGTTAATTAATATTTTTTAAACTATTATAAAAAAAACTGTCACCAGTCAGTGTCCCTGATCACCACCTAGCCAGTCATATGATGACACTGTACTGCACTGGTGAATTATTACAATAAACTTCAGAAAACTCGCCATGCCTCTTACTAAATACCTCAGACTGTCTTCTTTCTGAAAAGCGGTCATTTTGGGGGTATTTATACTGTTCTGGTGTTTTTGGTCCTCAGGAAATTAGATCTTCATTCAAAGTGCAGCGCCATATGCATTCAAAGTGCATCAGCACTGAAAGGTGAAAACTGTCCTGGGCAGGAAGGGGGTTTAAGTGCCCGGTAGGCAAGTGACTAACAATATAAATGCTAAGTCCTGGCTTTGTTTTTCTCCTGGGGGATCCTGCCTCCAGTAGTGATTCTTCCTTCTTCCTTCCTGTCTGTCCCTCTGGTTTGCACCAATCCTGCGACCCGCACAGGATGGCAATCCTCGGTCCTGGCATGGAGGATTCTTACTAATACTAAAGATAATCCTATCACAAGATGATTGTTTTTAGTCTCGGAGGATTCTTATTATTACTAAAGTCCTGTGTGGGATCTATTATTAGAGGATTCTTCTGTCTGAATAGAACTAACATTGGGAGCGAACACTAAGCTCCTCCCTCCTCCTATAATCTCCTCCTCTTACGCCGTACAACATCCATATAAACACTTACTGCATTTCCAAGCCGTTTTTCCAAATTCCGCGAATCCCTGAAAACAATGGAGAAACCATTGGCCGACTCTACGAATCCTCAGACAGATATTCTCTCTGGCCTCCTCGCACGCTGCCATGATTTCATCCAACTTTTTGGTAATACGATAAAATCTCTTCCAGGTGTTCATGATGACGTCCTCTTCAGTCCAAAGATTGAAACTCCAATCTCAGAGAAATCTGAAACCACGTCCTCTTCTGTGCACCGCTCAAATGAAATGGCTGACTGCTGTGCTGACTTCTATTTATAGAATCTGCTCACTGTGACATCACTTCCTCTATTATGACCATATATGGGCATACAAGCTCCGCCCATTTTTTTTTTTTTAATTCAAATTCACATATCAACTTCCTCACTCGCATCACCATATATGGACATACAAGCTCCGCCCATTCCCCCCAGACACCAATACGGTGCTTCTAACACTAGGATTGTCGGGATGATGATAAAATATATAAAACCCAAAACTGAAATGATTCTCATTCACTCCACCCTGACAACATTTATAAACATTGATAACGTCCCATATATGTGTCACATACAAATATAGATCTGTGATATGATGCCGGGTGACAGGTCCTCTTTATACAGACATTGGGATCTATTACCTCCTATGCCCCTCCCCCCAGCACAGAATAGATGAGAACCTGAACTAAAGCTGGGGGAGGGACATGTACTGAGCTCCTATTTCGCTCAGCCAATAACAGTGCGGTGAATTTATCAACACAGGAGAGGCTGTGCATTGCGACCAATCAGCTTCTCTATTCACCTGATTTAGTTAAGCTATGATCTTGGAAGAATGAAGCTGATTGGTGGATAGTTACAGATGTTTCTGCCTTCATAATTTCCTTTCGCACACTCTGGGCAACGCCTAGAAGGCGGGTCTGCCGAGGAGCATGACCGCAACCAATCAGAGACAGGAGGCAGGGCTGAAAGGTAAACATAGTCCGGCTCCTCCCCCCAACAACTTCCTGGTAGTCCGGACAAACAGCCGAGGCATACAGAGGGCGGGAGGAGATGGAACGGAAGAAGGCCGGAGCCCAGCGGGAGGAGAGAGAGCAACCCCCGGCCGCCCAATCCCTTCATAGACTTCCCGGTGAGTCCTCCTCCCCCTCCCTGTATATATATTATCACTGAGTCCGGACACCGCCGTGTATACACCCCCCTCTGTATATACACCGCTCCCCTCCCCCCTTCTCTGTATATACACCGCACCCCTCCCCTCTCCTCTGTATATACACCACACCCCTCCCCCACTGTATATACACCACACCCCTGCCCCCTTCTCTGTATATACACAGCACCCTGCGGGCCACCCTGCACCAGCCAGCCCCAGACCAGGAACCTTTCCAGGACAACGCCGCACCTCCGCTACTTGCATCGAGGGGATTCTGTAAAACCATGGGTCTTTAATGCCGTTCCAGATATTGCAATGCATTGTTGATGAGGATTCTCCCGTCCTTCCCATCTCTTGGCCTTTGCTTGGCAACTCGAAGTCTAAGCTCCCAGCTAACACCCCTGGACACCCAGCACCCAGCTACCGGGTACCCAGCTACCACCCCTGGACACCCAGCACCCAGCTACCGGGCACCCAGCTACCACCTCTGGTCACCCAACACCCGGACCACCCAGCGAATCGAGACGTCGCCCAGCGAATCTCCCAGACCCGGACCACCCAGCGAATCTCCAGTCACCGAGCCGCCAGCATCACCAGACACCTTGCCTGCCAACGCCCCCCAACATCGCACCCTACGTCCCCTCCACTCGCCGATCCACCAGACCCACTGATGCCCCCTCGGACGCCAGCATACTGCACCCGCAGATTGCAGCCAGCCAGCTGCTGGACTCTACTCCCACTCTCCCCCTACAGAAGGACTCTAGTGGACTCCTCCACGGTGATATAGACTCTCCACATCACCTCGCCCTGACCCGTATCCCTTCACCTCCCCTGTCCCGAACAGCACTGCACTCACCCCAGCATGCCACCTGCACTTCTCCTCCTCGTTTTCCTCTCCTCCATCCCAAAAATCACCTCCCTCTACCCGCCCACCCCCCCAAAACAGCTCTACATTGCCCCTTCACTTCTGCCCTCTCCCCACTACGGCACTCACCACCTCCTCCTGGTACTCCACTCCCCGGTCGACCCACGTGCCACCACTACCAGACCCACACGCTCCTGCACCTCCCATTCCCATGCCACCCTCCTCACCCTTCTCCTTCTCCTATCCGCTGGGGACATCTCCCCGAACCCTGGCCCCTCACCACCTCTCCCCCCCTCCAGGGACCCCCCTGCTCCCGCCAGCCGCCGCAACCCCCTCAACCTCATACCTGTGCACCTCCTCCCCACATCCATCCCCCCTCTCTCGGTTGCACTTCTGAACGCCCGCTCGGTTTGCAACAAACTAACTGCCATCCATGACCTCTTTATCTCCCGCTCCCTCAACCTCCTAGCCATCACCGAAACCTGGGTACAGGCCACCGACTCTACCTCCCCTGCGGCACTCTCTCATGGAGGTCTCATCTGGTCCCATTCACCAAGACTGGGTGGTCACAAAGGTGGTGGTGTCGGCCTGCTCCTATCACCGCTGAGCACCTTCCAGGTCCTCCCTAACCCCCCCTCCCTAACCTTCTCCTCCTTCGAGGCTCACTGCATCCGGCTCTTCTCACCCACCCCCTTAAGGATCGCAGTGATCTACAGGCCCCCCGGATCCATAGCCCGCTTCCTGGATGACTTCGCCGCCTGGCTTCCCTTCAGGACAAACCAGGTCCCCTCATGCATTCTCCCTCTACAAATCTGCCTTCCTCACCTACACCTCCTCCCTATCCATAGCCCCCCGGATCCATAGCCCGCTTCCTGGATGACTTCGCCGCCTGGCTTCCCTTCTTCCTCTCCTCTGAGCTACCGACCATCATCCTCGGGGACTTCAACATCCCCATCAACGACCACACCCCAGCTACCTCTCAACTCCTCCACCTAACCACCTCCTTCGCGCTCACACAACACACTCAATCCTCCACCCACATCAATGGGAACACCCTGGACCTCGTCTTCTCCCACCTCTGTACCCTTAACCACTTCACTAACACCCCCTTCCCTCTCTCCGACCACCACCTCCTCACGTTCTCCATCTCCCCTTCCCCTAACTCCCCCCCCCCAGTGCGCCAAACCATCACCAGCCGCAACCTCCGCAACCTGCACCCGGCCCCCCTCCACTCGGCTGCCGACCGCTTGCACGACAGCATCCTTCCACTGTCATGTCCTGACCTAGCCACCACCGCGTACAACGACTCACTATCAGCCACCCTAGACTCTCTGGCACCCCTAACCACACGCAACATCAAACCCAGACCGCTCCAACCATGGCAGAATGACCACACTAAATGCCTCAAACGTCGCAGTCGTGCGCTGGAGAGACTATGGCGCAAAACCAGGTCCCCTCATGCATTCTCCCTCTACAAATCTGCCTTCCTCACCTACACCTCCTCCCTCCACGCCGCCAAGCAGGCCTACTTCGTTGACCTGATCAACACCCTCTCAAACTGCCCTCGCCGACTCTTCTCCACCTTCAACTCCCTGCTCTCTCCCCCCCCTCCTCCACTCAGTACCTCACTTACCGCCCACGAGATTGCCACTCATCTCCATAGCAAGATTGACGCAATCCGCAAGGACATAGTCAACTTGCAGTCTACCTCCCCATCTAGCCTCCCCCCTTCCATCACACTCTCATCTCTCCCCTCCTCTGACCTTGCAACGGCACTGCCCCCCACCACACCCAAGGCCCTGCCTACCGTAACCCCCCCATCACTGCACTCCTTCAGCCCTACTACCACTGAGGAAGTCACCAGAGTCTTCTCAGAAGCCCGCCTCACTACCTGCCCCCTGGACCCTATCCCCTCTCAACTCCTCCGGTCACCCCCCTCTTCCCTCATCCGCTCCCTTACCCACATCTTCAATCTCTCCCTCGCTACTGGCGTCTTCCCCTCCCCCCTAAAACATGCGCACATCACCCCCATACTCAAAAAGCCCTCCCTGGACCCCACTGACCTCAACAACCTCAGACCAATTTCCCTGCTGCCATTCATGTCCAAGCTCCTTGAGCGCTTGGTCTACGATCGCCTAAGCGCCCACCTAACTGACAACAACCTCCTTGACCCACTACAGTCCGGCTTCCGTCCCCTACACTCCACCGAAACTGCCCTCCTCAAAATCACCAACGATCTACTAACCGCCAAAGCCAAAGGCGACTACTCTGTCCTCCTCCTCCTAGACCTCTCTGCGGCTTTTGACACAGTCGACCACCCCCTCCTCCTTAATAAACTACTCTCCCTTGGCATCAGAGACACCGCTCTCTCTTGGTTCTCGTCCTATCTATCCCAACGCTCCTTCAGCGTTTCCTACAACGGCGCCACCTCCTCTTCCCTCCCCCTCTCTGTTGGGGTCCCCCAGGGCTCTGTCCTTGGACCCCTTCTCTTCTCCATCTACACCTCCTCCCTTGGCAAACTCATACACTCCCACGGCTTCAACTACCACCTCTATGCTGATGATACTCAAATCTACCTATCCACCCCTCACCTCACCCCCACATTCTCCGCCCGCATCACTCACCTCCTAAACGACATCTCTGACTGGATGTCGCTCCATTTCCTCAAACTCAACCTCTCCAAAACCGAGCTTCTCGTCTTTCCCCCTTCCCGTGCCCCCCCCCATCCTTTCCATCACTACCAACAACACCACCATCAATCCCGCCCAGCAAGCCAAAGTCCTTGGCGTCATTCTGGACTCAAACCTTTCCTTCCAACCTCATGTCAAATCTCTCACAAACACATGCAGGCTCCACCTTCGCAACATCGCCAAAATACGCTCCTTCCTTACCCCAGACACCACTAAACTACTCGTTCACTCCCTGATTATCTCACGCCTTGACTACTGCAACTCCCTCCTCATCGGCCTACCCCAGTGCAGGCTCTCCCCGCTTCAGACCATCCTGAACTCAGCTGCCAGACTCATCCACCTCACCAGCCGCTCCACCTCTGCCACCCCCCTCTGTCTCTCCCTCCACTGGCTCCCCATTGCCCAACGCATTAAATTCAAACTGCTCACTCTGACCTATAAAGCCATTCACAACACTGCCCCTAACTACCTCACCGACCTGATTCCCAAGTACCACCCTACCCGTACCCTTCGCTCTTCACAGGACCTCCTTCTATCTTGCTCCCTGGTCTCCTCCTCCCACGCACGACTGCAAGACTTCTCCAGGTCCTCCCCCATCCTCTGGAACTCACTACCCCAATCCATCAGACTGTCACCTTCCCTCCTCACCTTCAGGCGCTCCCTGAAAACCCACCTCTTCAGGGAAGCCTACCCCACCCTCACCTAACAGCCGCTGCCCTTCCCTCCTCCTACCACTCCATCCCCCACAGCCATTTCCTCCTGTACCTCTACCCCCTCCCTCCTAGATTGTAAGCTCGAAAGAGTAGGGCCCTCTTACCCCTTATGTGCTGTTTGATGTTACTGTACTGTTTCATGTATTGTCCCCCCTCTATTGTACAGCGCTGAGCAAACCCTTTGGCGCTATATAAACTCGATAAATAAATAAATAATAAATAAATAAATACACCACACCCCTGCCCCCTTCTCTGTATATACACCACACCCCTGCCCCCTTCCTGTGTATATACACCACACCTCTCCCCCGTATATACACCGCACCCCTCCTCTGTATATACACCGCACCCCTCCTCTGTATATACACCACACCCCTCCCCCCTCCTCTGTATATACACCACACCCCTCCCCTCTCTTCTGTATATACACCACACCCCTGCCCCCTTGTCTGTATATACACCACACCCCTCCCCCCTCCTCTGTATATACACCGCACCCCTCCTCTGTATATACACCGCACCCCTCCCCCCTCCTTTGTATATACAGCGCACCCTTCCTCTGTATATACACCGCACCCCTCCCCCCTCCTCTGTATATACACCTCACCCCTCCCCCCTCCTCTGTATATACACCGCAGCCCTCCCTCCTCCTCTGTATATACACCTCACCTCTCCCCCCCCCCTCTGTATATACACCTCACCCCTCCCCCCTCCTCTTTATATTCACCACACCCCTCCCCCCTCCTCTGTATATAAACTGCACCCCTCCCCCTTGGCGTCAGCCATTTGACCGCACTGACATTGAGAACACCTTGCCTGCCGTTGTGGCCATCGTCATTTTTCTATGCTTTTTAGATACATGCTTCGTCTGTGAGTATGTTTTTATTTTTCACTCCTTACAATAAACCTTGGATAATGCACTAGGTGTGTGCGCCACCTGATTTCTCTATATCCAGTGGCTGATCTCCCCGTCTGAGGAGGGCTGCACCCCTGAAGCATTTCCTTTGGTTGTCACTGTCCTGGTACCCTTGGCTTCCCTTTTGGCTGTGCATATCCTGAGGCGCTGGAGAGTACATATGATATCCGGTTCGGTTGTTTTTTTTTTAACTGTAGACTGTGAGCTTTAATTTGAGGGTATTTACGTCCAAATCAGGTGAACGGTGTAGGAATTACAACAGTTTGCATATGTGCCTCCCACTTGTTAAGGGACCAAAAGTAAAGGGACAGAATAATCATAAATCAAACTTTCACTTTTTAATACTTGGTTTCAAATCCTTTGCAGTCAATTACAGCCTGAAGTGTGGAACGCATAGACATCACCAGACGCTGGGTTTCATCCCTGGTGATGCTCTGCCAGGCCTCTACTGCAACTGTCTTCAGTTCCTGCTTGTTCTTGGGGCATTTTCCCTTCAGTTTTGTCTTCAGCAAGTGAAATGCATGCTCAATCGGATTCAGGTCAGGTGATTGACTTGGCCATTGCAGAACATTCCACTTCTTTCCGTTAAAAAACTCTTTGGTTGCTTTTGCAGTCTGCTTTGGGTCATTGTCCATCTGCACTGTGAAGCGTCCAATGAGTTGTGAAGCATTTGGCTGAATATGACCAGATAATATTCCCGAAACACTTCAGAATTCATCCGGCTGCTTCTGTCAGCAGTCACATCATCAATAAATACAAGAGAAGCAGTTCCATTGGCAGCCATACATGCCCACGCCAAGATTTATATGGCGCCAACAGTTTGCTCAGCACTTTACAATATAACGGGAGACAATACAGCAACAATACAGTTCACTACAAGAGGGTTAGGAGGGCGCATGTGAACTTTTATATGCACTTTTTGCTTGTGCTGTAGTCCTCATAAAAAGGGAGTATCCAGACCCCCCCACCCCGATACACACCGGCTTTCATGGAATTTATTCTTTATTAAAATACAACTTTGGACTTTTTGACCATTGGTGTAATCCTCCTACTCCTTCTTGCATAGTCTGAGAACTAAGGGGGGGGGGGGGGGGGTATTGTAAAAAGGTTAGCTGCCTGGCTGTCTTGTTCAGCCTCTTAATCCAGTGTATTCTGAAGGGCCAAGAACAGCCAGAGAAGTCATATTCCTTATCTGCTTACTGCCAGGTAAGTAGTATCTTCAGCCCAAGGCCTCTTTCACATAGGCAGCCACGAAAGGGGGCTGTGGCAAAAACGGGCAATTAAGCCGTGGTTTTCATGGCCATCTAAAATCTATCATACAGCCATAGGGAGATTGTACAAATGTGGTCGCTGCGAGACTTTGCATCACAGCCGCAGCAAACTTAACTCGGCTTGTGGAGCTGACAGGTGGCACCTCCAGTCAAACTCACCCGTTCGAGTCAGTGAAGCCGCACCAATAGGGGATGTATAAAATGAAATGTGGGTGAATATACAAATTCCAATAGATCTCTATGAAAGGAGATTCCAAAATGACCATAAATAAATGGCTGGTGAACACCCGGCTGACCATCAAACCCATACAAAACAAATAATATTCATTTTAGTGTATATTTTTTCCTGAAAATTTGTGTTAAATGAAAAGCTGCACAAATATCATGTGACATAAAAAAATTGACACAGCCACCACTTTATTCTCCAGGGCCTCTGCTTTCAGAAAGTATATAATGAATGAGAGTTTTCTAGCAAAAAATACTGATATTTACACGTATGTGAAAAATTAACAAAATTGCCCAGAGCAGCAAGTAATTAAAGGAAGGGATTGCTTTCCCCCACCGAGCCGAGATCTGACAACTACAGCTGGGGTGCCGATATGCAAGAGATAAAAAATCAAAATCATGTAACATGTTCCCAGAGCTGCAGCATCGCCAGCCCCCCCCCCCCACACCTAATATCTGCAAAATTTGAAAACAGCGCAGCTGTGTGGGGCTCCACCCACATGGCCGGGTCATTCATTCACAGACTTCCATGAATGAACTGCAAGTCCTGGCAGCCTTAGTGGCTGTTGGTATGTAGTTTTCAATGAGCTACACCCCTTTCATCCAGTACATCCCGTAAATCCCGTACACCCCATACATCCCGTACACCCCTTACATCCCGTATACCCCTTACATCCCGTACACCGCTTACATCCCGTACACCCCTTACATCCCGTACACCCCTTACATCCAGTACATCCCGTACACCCCATGCATCCCATACGGCAAGCAGATATTCTGACAGGTCTGCAGACCTGCAAGGCATCAGCCATCTACTGATCCCTGGTGCAATGCTTTCCAGGCTCCTTTGGACATAAATAATGCACATTTTTTACCTACAAGATATTTGCCTCTGCCTCCCTCAAGTGTCCTTCATTCGCAAGTTTGATATTTGGAAGATATGTGTAATAAAGGACCCCTTTGATGGAAGTAAAGGGCCCCGGTATTGGTGGCAAGAGCCCTGGCCAGAGGTCAGGGAGGCCCTTCAAGGTTTCTTGCACCGGGGCCCTAAATGTTCTAGTCATGCCTCTGACTAGATGATTTTTTTTTAAGTGTAGGACTATCCTAAACAACACTAAAGTCCTACATTTAGAAAAATATAGATAAAAAAAAATTGATATAGAATCAATGTATCCTAAAGCCTATATCATCGCACATCATGAATATAGTATTTAGAATAGTTGATTATATTGGAGCTGCTACTATACACTAATGAGTAGTTTCATATTCTCCTCTGATAAGGTGTCTAAATGAGGCAATCAGTGTAGTTTGGGTCATCCTGTGTTCAAATGTCAGAATGGGAGACTGTGTGGCTCTATAAGAGCTAGCTTAATCCACTGCTAATCACACCCTCGGATGAAGTCGTGTGACGAAACGCGTTAGAAGGTGATCCAGCAGTGAAGTTATCACGTACACCGTTATCACGTGTCTGAACCACATGACTGCAATCGCGTCATCTGTTGCAGGCAGGTGAGACGTCACTGTGTGTGTTGGAAGCCGTGTACTAAGCGCTGCAGGCTGGGAACGATTTTTAAATTAAAAGGCTTTATATTTGCTTAATGTGAGTGCAGTTTTAATTTGGAATTTGTTGGAATAAAATTTCTGAAACGTTTTTACACTATAGAGAGTGTTTTCTATTTATTCACATGTGGTTCATGCTCAATATGATGGAGATTACTGAGAACATCTGATGAATGATTACTAACGATATGCTGCTGATTTATCTCACATCCATTGATATATAAGATATGCTGGTTTATCACCCGTATCTGGTGAGTTTGCACTTTGATGGGGTGTTGGATCATTCATATTGGTGGAGGATTGATTATGTGTGAAAGAAAGATTCCATATCTTCATTGAAGGAAGATCATATGATATGTACAGTATATGGACTTTATTTGATGGACTTTGTTATTATTATTATACAGGATTTATAGAGCGCCAAGAGTTTGCTCAGCGCTTTAGGATCAGTTATTTGATTTTCACTATATAATTTTTTATATAATTTTTGTGTCACAAATTTTCATTTTATTTTGTGGTTCTGGGTTTTCTAGACATTTATTTATTTCATTTATTTATTTATTTTAGTTGTAATTTAAGAGCGCTGTTATTGTGGTCTCTTTCACACATATATATACATAAGTCCTACATTTGTTTTTAAATTGGGGTATTCCTAATTCCTTCCCGCCCGGCCTATTGTATAATGACAGCCGAAGGGGACCCCTATTGTAAAATAACGGCCGAGCGGGAACCCTGTTGTACAGTGACGGCCCTGCGGGAACCCTATTATACAGTGAGGGCCGAGTGGGATCCCTATTGTACAATGACGGGTTCCCGCGCGGCCGTCATTGTACAAAAGGGTTCCCGCACGGCCGTCATTGTACAAAAGGGTTCCCGCACGACCGTCATTGTACAATAGGGTTCCCGCACGGCCGTCATTGTACAATAGGGTTCCCGCACGGCCGTAATTGTACAATAGGGTTCCCGCACGGCCGTCATTGTACAATAGGGTTCCCGCACGGCCGTCATTGTACAATAGGGTTCGCGCACGGCCGTCACTGTACAATAGGGTTCCCGCACGGACGTCATTCTACAATGGGGTTCCCGCTCGGCCATCATTGTACAATAGGGATCCCGCACGGCCGTCATTGTACAATAGTGTTCCCGCACGGCCGTCATTGTACAATAGGGTTCCCGCACGGCCGTCATTGTACAATAGGGGTACCGCTCAGCCGTCATTCTACAATAGGGTTCCCGCTCGGCTGTCATTGTACAATAGGGATCCCGCTCGGCCGTCATCGTACAAAAGGGATCCCGCTCGGACGTCACTGTACAAGATGGTTCCCGTATAGCCGTCACTGTACAATAGGGATCCCGCTTGGCCGTCACTGTACAATAGGGTTCCCGCTTGGCTGTCATTGTACAATAGGGATCCCGCTCGGTCGTTATTATACAATAGGGTTCCCACTCGGCCGTCACTGTACAATAGGGATCCTGCTCGGCCGTCATTGTATAACAGAGTTCCCGCTTGGCAGTCATTGTACAATAGGTGTAATGGAACCGACCCCAGGATGTGCTGGGGTACTTCCGTTAGACTACCGCTTCCCTATCCGAATACCGACAACAGACAACACAGCAATGGCAATCATTGTACAATGATGGCCGAGCGGGATCCCTATTGTAGAATGGCGGCCGAGCAGGAACCCTGTTGTACAATGATGGCTGAGTGAGAATCCTATTATCCTGGGAGGACATCATATGACACCCTCCTGGCTTTGTTTTTCTCCTGGGGGATCCTGCCTCCAGTAGTGATTCTTCCTTCTTCCCTCCTGTCTGTCCCTCTGGTTTGCACCAATCCTGCGACCCGCACAGGATGGCAATCCTCGGTCCTGGCATGGAGGATTCTTACTAATACTAAAGATAATCCTATCACAAGATTATTGTTTTTAGTCTCGGAGGATTCTTATTATTACTAAAGTCCTGTGTGGGATCTATTATTAGAGGATTCTTCTGTCTGAATAGAACTAACATTGGGAGCGAACACTAAGCTCCTCCCTCCTCCTATAATCTCCTCCTCTTATGCCGTACAACATCCATATAAACACTTACTGCATTTCCAAGCCGTTTTTCCAAATTCCGCGAATCCCTGAAAACAATGGAGAAACCATTGGCCGACTCTACGAATCCTCAGACAGATATTCTCTCTGGCCTCCTCGCACGCTGCCATGATTTCATCCAACTTTTTGGTAATACGATAAAATCTCTTCCAGGCGTTCATGATGACGTCCTCTTCAGTCCAAAGATTGAAACTCCAATCTCAGAGAAATCTGAAAGCACGTCCTCTCCTGTGCACCGCTCAAATGAAATGACTGACTGCTGTGCTGACTCTGCTCACCGTGACATCACTTCCTCTGTCATGACCATATATGGGCATACAAGCCCCGCCCACTTTTTTTTAAAAAAACCTTTCAAATCCACACTAGTCACATGACCATATATGGACATACAAGCTCCGCCCATTCCCCCCAGAAACCAATACGGTGCCTCTAACACCAGGATTGTCGGGATGATGATAAAATATATAAAACCCAAAACTGAAATGGTTCTCAGTCACTCCACCCTGACAACATTTACAAACATTGATAACGTCCCATACATGTGTCACATACAAAAATATGAATCCAGAAAATAGATCTGTGATATGATGCCGGGTGACAGGTCCTCTTTATACAGACATTGGGATCTATTACCTCCTATGCCCCTCCCCCCAGCACAGAATAGATGAGAACCTGAACTAAAGCTGGGGGAGGGACATGTACTGAGCTCCTATTCCGCTCAGCCAATCACAGTGCGGTGAATTTATCAACACAGGAGAGGCTGTGCATGGCGACCAATCAGCTTCTCTATTCACCTGATGTAGTTAAGCTTTGAGCACGGAAGAATGAAGCTGATTGGTGGACAGTTACAGATGTTTCTGCCTTCATAATTTCTTTTTGCACAATCTGGGCCCCGCCTAGAAGGCGGGTCTGCCGGGGAGCATGACCGCAACCAATCAGAGACAGGAGGCAGGGCTGAGAGGTAAACATAGTCCGGCTCCTCCCCCCAACGACTTCTCGGTA
Organism: Staurois parvus; assembly: GCF_062004578.1. NCBI lineage: Eukaryota > Metazoa > Chordata > Amphibia > Anura > Ranidae > Staurois > Staurois parvus. Next base: position 414,699 of record NW_028318041.1, on the reverse strand, counting down.
GTCTGGATAATCAGCCGAGGCATACAGAGGGCGGGAGAAGATGGAACGGAGGAAGGCCGGAGCCTAGCGGGAGGAGAGAGCCACCCCCGGCCGCCCAATCCCTTCATAGACTTCCCGGTGAGTCATCCTCCCCCTCCCTGTATATACACCACACCCCTCCCCCCTCCTCTGTATATACACCACACCCCTCCCCCCTCTTTTGTATGTACACCACACCCCTCCCCCACTGTATACTGAGCGCTGATCCTGTATATACACCTCACACTTCCTTTATACATTCCCACCGCTCCTATATACCGCAATATTACCTCCCCCCCTTAAAAAAACTGACCACTTATCCCTCACTCTGCATTCATAGTATATACTGAGCCTCTATATAACCCCCCCCCCCCTTATTTACTGCCTGTATTGGAACATATGTGGTTGTATTCTGGATTACACGAAGTGCTCTCTATATTGAACCTTTTTCTTGTTCTCTTTGTAACTCAATAAATACAGATTTATTTTTTTTAATCTGCGTGTTCTGTAGTTCGTGGGGAAAAAAATTGGCAAATAAAAATCTCCTGTAGTGTATAGAATTGTGACACAAGTCATATTGTAATTGAATGTTATTAGAAATGACCTTTCCTGTTCAGTCATCAGCGCTGTGATCTTCTGTAATATACAACATGGCAGCCTGGAGGTGTTCTACACACAGATGGTGTACAGAGCGCCCCCCACAAATGTCATTTCCTGCTTGTGTGATTGGTTGACTGATTTCCCAGAAGTCTGCACTAAGATACAAGTCGGATATTGGGCATCCTCTGCAACAAAAATGTCATTTTTGGTGAGATACTCAAAAAACTTCAAAAAAACTTCCATGCAGAGTGAAAACTTTGAGAAAATTGTGATGGTGTCTACACACATATCCTCAGTGCGTCATTTAAATCACGTGACTTACCCTGAGTGATTTCAGTGACGCAACGCGTTGGTACGCAGTGACGCAGCTTCCAGCACGTGGTAACGCACATCTGGCGTGGACGCCATCTTAGGACACCCTATGTCAGGGATCCCGGGTCCTCGGCGGTGCGCGCATGCGCAGACTGCCGATCCGTCCCAGCCGGCGAGCGCCGAATTCTCGGCGATCGCGGCGGCGGCCGCGCATGCGCAGTAGCGATCGCGGCCGCACCAATGGGAGAACAGGGCGCTCTATTTAAAGCTGCCCTGTGCATCTCCAGGTTGCCGCAAGGTCTTGTTCCTGTCCTGTAAGTACGCTTCCTAGTTGCCAAACTCTGCCTGTTCTGACTTATGCTTACCTTCTCCTGCTCTGACCCCGGCTCGTCCCTGACCATCCTTCTGCCTGACCCTCGGTACCTCGTTACCCGCTACCTGTTGAACCTGGATTGTGACCCCGACTATTCTCCGCTTACTCCCCCTGTACCACGCTGCCCGCACAATTCCGACCCGGCCAGTCTGACCTCGTCCACTCCTGACAGTTGCCCATCCATCCCGCTCGGATCGGGATCTGTCATCCCATCCATCCCGCTCGGATCGGGATCTGTCATCCCCTTCACAGCAGGCTCAACCCGGGCACATACCCCCAGCGGGACCCCTCTGCCGCCGCCGGGGGTGCCCAGGAACGCGACCTGGTTTCAGTCTTGCACCAAGTCCATCCCCACCATCAGGGGCCCTGGTGAAAAGGCAGACTGGGACTTAGACTCCGCGCCCTGGGAAACCCCGTGCCGTGGACCACTAGAGATCCCGTTGGGTGGAGCCTGACACCCTATTTCCCTAAGCCATGCAGTACACCCAAGCATGAGGTTTATATGCGATTTTGTGATGTTATACAAGTGAGTGGGCATTTGTTATTTAACCTCTTGCCGTCCGCCTGCTGTTTATAAACGGCAGGGCGGTGGTACTCCAGGGGCGGGTTGCCGTTCATAAACGGCACCCGCCTTTTCTAGCTGTGCGCGCTCCTTGGGAGCGTTCAGCACCACGATCCGGTGCCCACTGTGTCCTCAGGACACAGTGAAACACCGATCATCGGACGGGACCTCTGTACGAGGTCCCGATCATGTGATCACTGATAGGCCAATCAGTGATCACATGCAAAGTAGTAAGCAAGATGTCACTTGTGACATCATTGCTTACTACGTGTATAATCTGTGAATGATCACAGAGGTCACATGGTACAAGGCTATTCACAACAGCCTTGTACCATGTGACAAGATGTGACCAATCACCGCTCACTCAGTATTTCTCAATGGCTGCAAGAATGCAGACAGAGAGAAAGAGAAATGATTGCTTTTACATCCTATATGGGTGTAAAAGCAATCACTGTAAAAAAAAAATAAAAAATCTTCATCACCCCCACAAGTAGTACAGTGTCACCATGGTGACACTGTACTGCTAGGGTGACAGTATGTAAAAAAAAAAAAAAAAAAAAAGACTAAATAATAATATAAAAAAATAAAAATGTAAAAAAAAGTTTAAAAATTATCATTTTTGGTTTTAAACTAATTTGGCTTATTTTTATTTTACTAAAAATATAACGGAATAAATTTTTGTCAAGATTTATGATGAAAGATTATTTATTTGCAAAATTTTATAAGAAAAACACTTTTTAAAAAATTTTTTGGACATTTTCATTTACATAGCAAAAAAAAATAAAAATCCCAGCGGTGAATAAATACCACCAAAATAAAGCTTTATCTGTCTCAAAAAAATGGTAAAAAATTCATATGGGTACAGTGTTGCATGACCGCGCAATTGTCTTTCAAAGTGTGATAGCGCTGAAAGCTGAAAATTGCCCTGGACAGGAAGGGGGTAAAAGTGTCCGGACTGGAAGGGGGTAAAATAAAGGCTTTATTACTGTAATTAGTACACTATGGAGGATCTTTTGTCTCTCACCATGGGCAGTATAGGAGAGTATGTTATATAGCAGATGTACATGTCGTGGGGGGCCTGGAGAACCGTGTTACCTACCAGAGAGGGGGCCACAGGTGGATTACTTCTGATACCAGCTATTGCCAGAGAAGGATCCTGGAGTGATCCTGAAAGCGAGGTGGCCCAGTGGCTCGCTAAAAGGAGGTGAGGGGGCAATTTAGCCACTGAGGATATGTGTGTAGACACCATCACAATTTTCACAAACTTTTCACTCTGCATGGAAGTTTTTTTGAAGCACAATTGATTTGGAAGATTTATGGACTATTAGAGACTTTATCTGTTACATATATATTTATTTATATACATTTTTTATTTATGATTACATTTTGTATTTAATAATTAGTTTGGTCACTGTATGGTATTTATATATTTTGCACAAGTCACTTTGTGTGTTATTTTCCCATTCTTAGGAGTTTCATGATATACCTACTTAAGTAGGAGGTGTTGGGGGGTTTATTGTTTCCCAATCATTTGTGTGGTATTGATGACACCTTATAGAGGCCATGTAGATGACCTCAGGATGCACTTTGTGAGCACTTTAGTTAGTATGTACACCATATACATCTATATTGATCTTATCACTAATTATTGTTTTGTGTGTGACAATCGCATGATTTATTGATTTGAATATTATTTATGGGTTTTTTTAGCGCTGCACTATTTTATTATTTGATTACACTGACTGTTAAGGTATCAGTTTAGAGTGTTGGCTGCTTTATTATTTACATATCACTTCCTTTAACCACTTCCCGACCGGCCGTTGCATATAAACGGCTGGACGGTGGCAGTGCAGGGTCGGGTGGCCGTTTATAAACGGCCTCCCCACACCCTGTTTGTGCGCGCTCCCTGGGAGCGAGCAGCACCGCGATCCGGTGTCCGCTGTGTCCTCTGGACACAGTGAAACACCGATTATCGGACGGGACCTCTGTACGAGGTCCCGATCATGTGATCACTGATTAGCCAATCAGTGATCACATGCAAAGTAGTAAGCAAGATGTCACTTGTGACATCATTGCTTACTACGTGTGAAATCTGTGAATGATCACAGAGGTCACATGGTACAAGGCTATTTACAAAAGCCTTGTACCATGTGACAAGCTGTGACCAATCACAGCTCACTCAGTACTTCTCAATGACTGCAAGAATGCACACAGAGAGAAAGAGAAATGATTGCTTTTACATCATATATGGGTGTAAAAGCAATCCGTGTACAAAAAAAAAAAAATCTTCATCACTCACCACAAGTAGTACAGTGTCACCATGGTGACACTGTACTGCTAGGGTGACAGTATGTAGAAAAAAATAAAAAATAATATAAATAAAATAAAAATGTAAAAAAAAATGTTTAAAAATTATAATTTTTGGTTATAAACTAATTTGGATTTTTTTTTTTACTAAAAAGATAGCGGAAAAAATTTTGGCTAAGATTTATGATGAAATATTATTTATTTGCAAAATTTTATTAAAAAAACACTTTTTTTCAAAATTTTTGGACATTTCATTTACATAGCAAAAAAAAATACATATCCCAGTGGTGAATAAATACCACCAAAATAAAGCTTTATCTGTCTCAAAAAAATGGTAAAAAATTCATATGGGTACAGTATTGCATGACCGCGCAATTGTCATTCAAAGTGTGATAGCGCTAAAAGCTGAAAATTGCCCTGGACAGGAAGGGGGTAAAAGTGTCCGGACTGGAAGTGGTTAAGCACAGGAGGAATTTTCCAGTTGATTGACAATTATGAAATCCCTCCCATTACATTCACTCTGCACATGGACACAGACAAACAAACAGCTATAGCGGGTAACATAAGTACTGAACACGTCACCATTTTTCTCTGTAAATAGATTTCTAAAGGTGGTCATGACATGAAATTTTCCCCACATGTCGGTAACAACCCATGCACTCCATACAGATCAGCAGTTTTTGAAATACTCAGACCAGCCCGCCTGCTACCAACAACCATGCCACATTCAAAGTCACCTAAATCCCCTTTATTCCCCATTCTGATGCTCAGTTTGAACTTCAGCAAGTCGTCTTCACCACATCTAGATGCCTAAATGCATTGACTTGCTGCCATGTGATTGGCTGATTAGCAATTTGTGTTACAAAGCAATTGAGTAGGTGTACCTAATAAAGTGGCCGGTGAGTGTATATTGTTATTATACAGGATTTATATAGCCAACAGTTTGCTCAGCACTTTACAATATAAAGGGAGACAATACAGCAACAATACAGTTCAATACAAGAGGGTTAGGAGGGCGTATGTGAACTTTTATATGCACTGTTTGCTTGTGCTGTAGTCCTCATAAAAGGGGGAATCCAGACCCCCCCACCCCGATACACACCGGCTTTCATGGAATTTATTCTTTATTAAAATACCACTTTGGACTTTCTGACCATTGGTGTAATCCTCCTACTTCTTCTTGCATAGTCTGAGAACTAAGGGGGGTGGGGGGGGGGGGTATTGTAAAAAGGTTAGCTGCCTGGCTGTCTTGTTCAGCCTCTTAATCCAGTGTATTCTGAAGGGCCAAGAACAGCCAGAGAAGTCATATTCCTTATCTGCTTACTGCCAGGTAAGTAGTATCTTCAGCCCAAGGCCTCTTTCACATAGGCAGCCATTAAAGGGGGCTGTGGCAAAAACGGGCAATTAAGCCGTGGTTTTCATGGCCATCTAAAATCTATCATACAGCCATAGGGAGATTGTAGAAATGTGGTCGCTGCGAGACTTTGCATCACAGCCGCAGCAAACTTAACTCGGCTTGTGGAGCTGACAGGTGGCACCTCCAGTCAAACTCACCCGTTCGAGTCAATGAAGCCGCACCAATAGGGGATGTACAAAAAAATGAAATGTGGGTGAATATACAAATCCAATAGATCTCTATAACAGGATATTTCAAAATGACTATAAATAAAATGGCTGGTGAACACCCGGCTGACCATCAAACCCATACAAAACAAATAATATTCATTTTAGTGTATTTTTCTTCCTAAAAATGTGTGTTTAATAAACAGCTGCACAAATATCATGCGACATAAAAAAAATTGTCACAGCCACCACTTTATTCTCCAGGGCCTCTGCTTTCAGAAAGTATATAATGAATGAGAGTTTTCTAGCAAAAAAATACTGATATTTACACATATGTGAAAAATTCAAATAATTGCCCAGAGCAGCAAGTAATTAAAGGAAGGGATTGCTTTCCCCCACCGAGCCGAGATCTGACAACTACAGCTGGGGTGCCGATATGCAAGAGATAAAAAATCAAAATCCTGTCACATGTTCCCAGAGCTGGAGCCGTACCCCCCCCCTCCCCCAATTATTATCTGCCAAATTTGAAAACAGCATGGCTGTGTGGGGCTCCACCCTTACGGCCGGGTCATTCATTCATTCACAGACTTCCATGAATTAATGAACTGCAAGTCCTTACAGCCTTAGCGGCTGTTGGTTTGTAGTTTTCAATGAACTACCGTGACACTATGGAACGCCCTGGCAGTTCATTGAAACTTCCTGCCAGAATATCTGCTTTGCCTTACATGCAGTTCACCCCGTACATCCTGTACACCCCGTACATCCAGTACATCTCGTACACCCCGTACATCCAGTACATGCCGTGCATCCCGTACACCCCGTACATCCAGTACATCCCGTACACCCCGTGCATCCCGTACATCCAGTACATCCCGTACACCCCGTGCATCCCGTACACCCCGTACATCCAGTACATCCCATACACCACTTACATCCCATACGACAAGCAGATATTCTGACAGGTCTGCAGACCTGCATGGTATCAGCCATCTACTGATCCCTGGTGCAATGCTTTCCAGGCTCCTTTGGACATAAATAATGCACATTTTTTTACCTGCAAAAAATCTGCCTCCCTCAAGTATCCTTCATTCGCAAGGTTGACATTTGGAAGGTATGTGTAATAAAGGGCCCATTCGATGGAAGTAAAGGGCCCCGGTATCGGTGGCAAGAGCCTTGGTCAGAGTTCAGGGAGGCCCTTCAAAGTTTCTTGCACCGGGGCCCTAAATGTTCTAGTCATGCCTCTGACTAGAGGATTTTATTTTAAGTGTAGGACTATCCTAAACAACAATAAAGTCCTACATTTAGAAAAATATAGACCAAAGAAAAAAATTGATATAGAATCAATGTATCCTAAAGCCTATATCATCGCACATCATGAATATAGTATTTAGAATAGTTGATTATATTGGAGCTGCTACTATACACTAATGAGTAGTTTCATATTCTCCTCTGATAAGGTGTCTAAATGAGGCAATCAGCGTAGTTTGGGTCATCCTGTGTTCAATTGTCAGAAGGTGTTGCTATGTAAATCTATGCCAACCAATGGGAGACTGTGTGGCTCTATAAGAGCTAGCTTAATCCACTGCTAATCACACCCTCGGGCGAAGTCGTGTGACGAAACGCGTTAGGAGGTGATCCAGCAGTGAAGTCATCACGTACGCCATTATCACGTGTCTGATCCACATGACTGCAATCATCTGTTGCAGGCAGGTGAGACGCCACTGTGTGTGTTGGAAGCCGTGTACTAAGCGCTGCAGGCTGGGACCGATTTTTAAATTAAAAGGCTTTATATTTGCTTAATGTGAGTGCAGTTTTAATTGGGAATTTGTTGGAATAAAATTTCTGAAACGTTTTTACACTATAGAGAGTTTTATTTATTTATCGAGTTTATATAGCGCTAAAGGGTTTGCTCAGCGCTGTACAATAGAGGGGGGGACAATACATGAAACAGTACAGTAACATCAAACAGCACACAAGGGGTAAAAGGGCCCTACTCTTTCGAGCTTACAATCTAGGAGGGAGGGGGTAGAGGTACAGGAGGAAATGGCTGTGGGGGATGGAGTGGTAGGAGGAGGGAAGGGCAGCCGCTGTTAGGTGAGGGTGGGGTAGGCTTCCCTGAAGAGGTGGGTTTTCAGGGAGCGCCTGAAGGTGAGGAGGGAAGGTGACAGTCTGATGGATTGGGGTAGTGAGTTCCAGAGGATGGGAGAGGACCTGGAGAAGTCTTGCAGTCGTGCGTGGGAGGAGGAGACCAGGGAGCAAGATAGGAGGTCCTGTGAAGAGCGAAGGGTACGGGTAGGGTGTTACCTGGGAATCAGGTCGGTGAGGTAGTTAGGGGCAGTGTTGTGAATGGCCTTGTAGGTCAGAGTGAGCAGTTTGAATTTAATGCTTTGGGCAATGGGGAGCCAGTGGAGGGAGAGGCAGAGGGGGGAGGCAGAGGTGGAGCGGCTGGTGAGGTGGATGAGTCTGGCAGCTGAGTTCAGGATGGTCTGAAGCGGGGAGAGTTTGCACTGGGGTAGGCCGGTGAGGAGGGAGTTGCAGTAGTCAAGGCGTGAGATAATCAGGGAGTGTACGAGTAGTTTAGTGGTGTCTGGAGTAAGGAAGGAGCGTATCTTGGCGATGTTCCGGAGGTGGAGCCTGCATGTATTTGTAAGTGATTTGACATGAGGTTGAAAGGAAAGGTTTGAGTCCAGAATGACGCCAAGGACCTTGGCTTGCTGGGCAGGATTGATGGTGGTGTTGTTGGTAGTGATGGAAATGATGGGGGGGGGGGCGGGAAGGGGGAAAGACGAGAAGCTCGGTTTTGGAGAGGTTGAGCTTGAGGAAATGGAGCGACATCCAGTCAGAGATGTCGTTTAGGAGGTGAGTGATGCGGGCGGAGAATGTGGGGGTGAGGTGAGGGGTGGATAGGTAGATTTGAGTATCATCAGCGTAGAGGTGGTAGTTGAAGCCGTGGGAGTGTATGAGTTTGCCAAGGGAGGAGGTGTAGATGGAGAAGAGAAGGGGTCCAAGGACAGAGCCCTGGGGGACCCCAACAGAGAGGGGGAGGGAAGAGGAGATGGCACCGTTGTAGGAAACGCTGAAGGAGCGTTGGGATAGATAGGATGAGAACCAGGAGAGAGCGGTGTCTCTGATGCCAAGGGAGAGTAGTTTATTAAGGAGGAGGGTGTGGTCGACTGTGTCAAAGGCCGCGGAGAGGTCTAGGAGAAGGAGGACAGAGTAGTCGCCTTTGGCTTTGGCGGTTAGTAGATCGTTGGTGATTTTGAGGAGGGCAGTTTCGGTGGAGTGTAGGGGACGGAAGCCGGACTGTAGTGGGTCAAGGAGGTTGCTGTCAGTTAGGTGGGCGCTTAGACGATCGTAGACCAAGCGCTCAAGGAGCTTGGACGTGAGTGGCAGCAGGGAAATTGGTCTGAGGTTGTTGAGGTCAGTGTGGTCCAGGGAGGGCTTTTTGAGTATGGGGTGATGTGCGCATGTTTTAGGGGGGAGGGGAAGACGCCAGTAGAGAGGGAGAGATTGAAGATGTGGGTAAGGGAGCGGATGAGGGAAGAGGGGGGTGACTGGAGGAGTTGAGAGGGGATAGGAGGGGAGAGATGAGGGGGTGATGGAAGGGGGGAGGCTAGATGGGGAGGTAGATTGCAAGTTGACTATGTCCTTGCGGATTGCGTCAATCTTGTTGTGATTGAGTGGCAATCTCGTGGGCGGTAAGTGAGGTACTGTGTGGAGGTGGGGGGGGGAGAGAGCAGGGAGTTGAAGGTGGAGAAGAGTCGGCGAGGGTAGGTGGAGAGGGTGTTGATCAGGTCAACGAAGTAGGCCTGCTTGGCGGCGTGGAGGGAGGAGGTGTAGGTGAGGAAGGCAGATTTGTAGAGGGAGAATGCATGAGGGGACCTGGTTTTGCGCCATAGTCTCTCCAGCACACGACTGCGACGTTTGAGGCATTTAGTGTGGTCGTTCTGCCATGGTTGGAGCGGTCTGGGTTTGATGTTGCGTGTGGTTAGGGGTGCCAGAGAGTCTAGGGTAGCTGATAGTGAGTCGTTGTACGCGGTGGTGGCTAGGTCAGGACATGACAGTGAAAGGATGCTGTCGTGTAAGCGGTCGGCAGCCGAGTGGAGGGGGCCGGGTGCAGGTTGCGAAGGTTGCGGCTGGTGATGGTTTGGCGCACTGGGGGGGGGGGGGAGTTAGGGGAAGGGGAGATGGAGAACGTGAGGAGGTGGTGGTCGGAGAGAGGGAAGGGGGTGTTAGTGAAGTGGTTAAGGGTACAGAGGTGGGAGAAGACGAGGTCCAGGGTGTTCCCATTGATGTGGGTGGAGGATTGAGTGTATTGTGTGAGCGCGAAGGAGGAGGTTAGGTGGAGGAGTTGGGAGGTAGCTGGGGTGTTGTCGTTGATGGGGATGTTGAAGTCCCCGAGGATGATGGTCGGTAGCTCAGAGGAGAGGAAGAAGGGAAGCCAGGCGGCGAAGTCATCCAGGAAGCGGGCTATGGATCCGGGGGGCCTGTAGATCACTGCGATCCTTAGGGGGGTGGGTGAGAAGAGCCGGATGCAGTGAGCCTCGAAGGAGGAGAAGGTTAGGGAGGGGGGGTTAGGGAGGACCTGGAAGGTGCTCAGTGGTGATAGGAGCAGGCCGACACCACCACCTTTGTGACCGCCCAGTCTTGGTGAATGGGACCAGATGAGACCTCCATGGGAGAGTGCCGCAGGGGAGGTAGTGTCAGTGGCCTGTACCCAGGTTTCGGTGATGGCTAGGAGGTTGAGGGAGCGGGAGATAAAGAGGTCATGGATGGCAGTTAGTTTGTTGCAAACCGAACGAGCGTTCAGAAGTGCAACCGAGAGAGGGGGGATGGATGCGGGGAGGAGGTGCACAGGTATGAGGTTGAGGGGGTTGCGGCGGCTGGGGGGAGCAGGGGGTCCCTGGAGGGGGGGTTCCTAGAGGGGGGGAGAGGTGGTGAGGGGCCAGGGTTCGGGGAGATGTCCCCAGCGGATAGGAGAAGGGTGAGGAGGGTGGCATGGGAATGGGAGGTGCAGGAGCGTGTGGGTCTGGTAGTGGTGGCACGTGGGTCAACCGGGGAGTGGAGTACCAGGAGGAGGTGGTGAGTGCCGTAGTGGGGAGAGGGCAGAAGTGAAGGGGCAATGTAGAGCTGTTTTGGGGGGGTGGGCGGGTAGAGGGAGGCGATTTTTGGGATGGAGGAGAGGAAAACGAGGAGGAGAAGTGCAGGTGGCATGCTGGGGTGAGTGCAGTGCTGTTCGGGTCAGGGGAGGTGAAGGGATACGGGTCAGGGCGAGGTGATGTGGAGAGTCTGTATCACCGTGGAGGAGTCCACTAGAGTCCTTCTGTAGGGGGAGAGTGGGAGTAAAGTCCAGCAGCTGGTTGGCTGCATTCTGTGGGTGCAGTATGCTGGCGTCCGAGGGGTCTTCAGTGGGTCCGGTGGATCGGCGAGTGGAGGGGACGTAGGGTGTGATGTCTGGGGGCGTTGGTAGGCACGGCGTCTGGTGATGCTGGCGGCTCGGTGACTGGAGATTCGCTGGGTGGTCCGGGTGTTGGGTGTCCAGAGGTGGTAGCTGGCTGCCCGGTAGCTGGGTGTCCAGGGGTGGTAGCTGGGAGCCTGGTAGCTGGGTGCTGGGTGTCCAGGGGTGGTAGCTGGGAGCCTGGGTGCTGGGTGTCCAGGGGTGGTAGCTGGGTGCCCGGTAGCTGGGTGCTGGGTGTCCAGGGGTGTTAGCTGGGTGCCCGGTAGCTTGGTGCAGGGTGTCCAGGGGTGGGCCCAGAACCGATGTAAGGGCTGGGCAGCGGAGCAGCGATCAGTGGGCCTGAGCTGGTTCCTGGTGGTCTGGGATGGACACAGGGCTAGTGAGGAGGGCCCTGCGGAGGCTGGCAAGTCTGTGGGGATCGGTGGTGGCAGCTTACCCGTTCTGGTGGTACTGCCGTGCAGGTATCCTGGGGTGGTCCTGGGCTGCTGTCAGCTTGGTGGTCCTTGCTAGGCAGATCTTTGGTGGGGTGGTTGCTGTCACCTTGCGTCAGGCTGCTGTGGCCCTGGAGACGGTGGAGAGGGTCAGGGGCCGCCTGGGGAGGACCACCCCACTGTGTGTCAGAGGGCAGGAGCCGAGGGACGGAACGGCGGCGCTGCGATTCGGCGGCGGTGCCGCAAGTCGGCCCGCGAATAAATCGAGGCCGCGGCATCGCCGGTTTTAGTAGGGGGCCAAAACTGCTCAGGACCCCTCCCGGATGCTTCACTAGGGGCCGCAGGTGTGTCGGGGCCCTCGTAGTGTCCGTTGCCGCCCGGATGGCAGCGGATTAGGCAGTGGGGCGACGGAGCCCTCTGATGGCATGTTGCTCCGTCGCCATCTTGGAACAGGTATGTTCTATTTATTATATCTATTTTTATCTATAATCTATGTTTTCTATTTCTTCACATGTGGCTCATGCTCAATATGATGGAGATTACTGAGAACATCTGATGAATGATTACTAACGATATGCTGCTGATTTATCTCACATCCATTGATATATAAGATATGCTGGTTTATCACCAGTATCTGGTGAGTTTGCACTTTGATGGGGTGTTGAGCACTGGATCATTCACATTGGTGGAGGATTGATTATGTGTGAAAGAAAGATTCCATATCTTCATTGAAGGAAGATCATATGATATGTACAGTATATGGACTTTATTTGATGGACTTTGTTATTATTATTATACAGGATTTATAGAGCGCCAACAGTTTGCTCAGCGCTTTAGGATCAGTTATTTGATTTTCACTATATCATTTTTTATATAATTTTTGTGTCACAAATTTTCATTTTATTTTGTGGTTCTGGGTTTTCTAGACATTTATTTATTTCATTTATTTATTTATTTTAGTTGTAATTTAAGAACGCTGTTATTGTGGTCTCTTTGCCACATATTTATACATAAGTCCTACATTTGTTTTTAAATTGGGGTATTCCTAATTCCTTCCCGCCCGGCCTATTGTGCAATGACAGCCGAAGGGGAACCCTATTGTGCAATGACAGCCGAGCGGGAACCCTATTGTATAATGACAGCCGAAGGGGAACCCTATTGTATAATGACAGCCGAAGGGGAACCCTATTGTAGAATGACGGCCATGCGGGAACCCTATTGTACAATGACGGCCGTGCGGGATCCCTATTGTACAATGACGGCCGAGCGGGATCATTATTGTACAGTGACGGCCGTGCGAGAACCCTATTGTAGAATGACGGCCGTGCGGGAACCCTATTGTAGAATTACGGCCGAGCAGGAACCCTATTGTAGAATGACGGCCGTGAGAGAACCCTATTGTAGAATGAGAGCCGAGCGGGAACCCTGTTGTAGAATGACGGCCGAGAGGGAACCCTATTGTACAATGATGGCCGAGCGGGATCCCTATTGTACAATGACGGCAAAGTGGGATCCCTATTGTACAATGATGGCCGAGCGGGAACCCTATTGTACAATGATGGCCGAGCGGGAACCCTATTGTAGAATGACGGCCGTGCGGGAACCCTATTGTAGAATGACGGCCGAGCAGAAACCCTATTGTAGAATGATGGCCGAGCGGGAACCCTATTGTAGAATGACGGCCGAGCGGGAACCCTATTGTAGAATGACGGCCGAGCGGGAACCATACTGTAGAATGACGGCCGAGCGGGAACCCTATTGTAGAATGACGGCCGTGTGGGAACCCTATTGTACAATATCGGCCGAGCGGGATCCCTATTGTACAATGATGGCCATTGCTGTGGTGTCTGTTGTCAGTATTCGGATAGGGAAGCGGTAGTCTAACGGAAGTACCCCAGCGCATCCTGGGGTCGGTTCCATTACACCTATTATACAATGACGGCCAAGCGGGAACCCTATTGTACAATGACAGCCAAGCGGGAACCCTATTGTACAATGACAGCTGTACGGGAACCCTATTGTACAATGACGGCCGTTCGGGATTCCTATTGTACAATGACGTCCAAGCGGGATCCCTATTGTACATTAATGGCCGAGCGGGATCCCTATTGTACAATGACGGCCGTGCGGGAACCCTGTTGTACAGTGACGGCCAAGCGGGAACCCTGTTGTACAGTGACGGCCGATCGAGATCCCTATTGTACAATGACGGCCGTGCGGGATCCCTTTTGTACAATGACGGCCGTGCGGGATCCCTATTGTACAATAACTGCCGAGCGGGATCCCTATTGTACAATGACAGCCATTGCTGCGGTGTTCAGACAGGGTAGTGGTAGTCAAGCAAAGCCTGGGGTTTGTTCCGTTATACCTATTGTTCAATGACAGCCAAGCGGGAACCCTATTGTAGAATGACAGCCGAGCGGGAACCCTATTGTAGAATGACAGCCGAGCAGGAACCTTGTAGAATGACGGCTGAGCGGGAACCCTATTGTACAGTGACGGTCGTGCGGGATCCCTATTGTACAGTGAGGGCCGAGCGGGATCCCTACTGTACAATGATGGCCATTGCTGTGTTGTCTGTTGTCGGTGTTCGGATAGGGAATCGGTAGTCTAACGGAAGTACCCAAGCGCAGCCTGCGGTCGGATCCATTACACCTATTGTACAATGACTGCCGAGCGGGATCCCTATTGTACAGTGACGGCCGAACAGGATCCCTATTGTACAATGACGGCCATGCCTGATCCCTATTGTACAATGACGGCCGAGCGGGATCCCTATTGTACAGTGACGTACGTGCGGGAACCCTATTGTACAATGTCGGAAGAGCAGGATCCCTATTGTACAATGACGGCCGAGCGGGATCCCTATTTTACAATGACGGCCGAGCTTGATCCCTATTGTACAATGACAGCCGAGTGAATTCCCTATTTTACAATGACGGCCGTGCAGGATCCCTATTGTACAATGACGGCCGAGCAGGATCCCTATTGTACAATGACGGCCGAGCAGGATCCCTATTGTACAATGACGGCCGAGCGGGATCCCTATTGTACAATGACGGCCGAGCGGGATCCCTATTGTACAATGACGGCCGAGCGGGATCCCTATTGTATAATGACAGCTAAGCGGGAACCCTATTATACAATGACGGCCGTACGGGATCCCTATTGTACAGTGACGTACGTGCGGGAACCCTATTGTACAATGTCGGAAGAGCGGGATCCCTATTGTACAGTGACGGCCGTGCGGGATCCCTATTGTAAAATGACGTCCGAGTGGGATCCCTGTTGTACAATGACGGCCGTGCGGGATCCCTATTGTACAGTGACGGCCGAGCGGGATCCCTATTGTACAATGATGGCCGAGCTTGATCCCTATTGTACAATGTCGGAAGAGCGGGATCCCTATTGTACAATGACGTCCGAGCGGGATCCCTGTTGTACAATGAGGGCCGTGCGGGAACCCTGTTGTTAAATGACGGCCGTGCGGGATCCCTATTGTACAGTGACGGCCGAGCGGGATCCCTATTGTACAATGATGGCCGAGCTTGATCCCTATTGTACAATGTCGGAAGAGCGGGATCCCTATTGTACAATGACGTCCGAGCGGGATCCCTGTTGTACAATGAGGGCCGTGCGGGAACCCTGTTGTTAAATGACGGCCGTGCGGGATCCCTATTGTACAGTGACGGCCGAGCGGGATCCCTATTGTACAATGATGGCCGAGCTTGATCCCTATTGTAGAATGACGGCTGTGCGGCAACCTTATTATACAGTGACAGCCGAGCGGAATCCCTATTGTACAATGATGGCCGAGTGAGATCCCTATTGTACAATGACGGCCGAGCGGGATCCCTATTGTTCAATGACGGCCGAGCGGGATCCCTATTGTACAGTGATGGCCGAGCGGGATCCCTATTGTACAATGACGGCAGAGCGGGATCCCTATTGTACAATGATGGCCGAGCGGGATCCCTATTGTACAGTGACGGCTGAGTGAGAACCCTATTATCCTGGGAGGACGTCATATGACACCCTCCAAGAATTGGGCCGCCATTTGTTAATTAAAATTTTTTAAACTATTCTAAAAAAAAAACTGTCACCAGTCAGTGTCCCTGATCACCACCTAGCCAGTCATATGATGACACTGTACTGCACTGGTGAATTATTACAAAAAACTTCAGAACACTCGCCATGCCTCTTACTAAATACCTCAGACTGTCTTCTTTCTGAAAAGCGGTCATTTTGGGGGTATTTATACTGTTCTGGTGTTTTTGGTCCTCAAGAAATTAGATCTTCATTCAAAGTGCAGCGCCATATGCATTCAAAGTGCATCAGCACTGAAAGGTGAAAACTGTCCTGGGCAGGAAGGGGGTAAAAGTGCCCGGTAGGCAAGTGACTAACAATATAAATGCTAAGTCCTGGCTTTGTTTTGCTCCTGGGGGATCCTGCCTCCAGTAGTGATTCTTCCTTCTTCCCTCCTGTCTGTCCCTCTGGTTTGCACCAATCCTGCGACCCGCACAGGATGGCAATCCTCGGTCCTGGCATGGAGGATTCTTACTAATACTAAAGATAATCCTATCACAAGATGATTGTTTTTAGTCTCGGAGGATTCTTATTATTACTAAAGTCCTGTGTGGGATCTATTATTAGAGGATTCTTCTGTCTGAATGGAACTAACATTGGGAGCGAACACTAAGCTCCTCCCTCCTCCTATAATCTCCTCCTCTTACGCCGTACAACATCCATATAAACACTTACTGCATTTCCAAGCCGTTTTTCCAAATTCCGCGAATCCCTGAAAGCAATGGAGAAACCATTGGCCGACTCTACGAATCCTCAGACAGATATTTTCTCTGGCCTCCTCGCACGCTGCCATGATTTCATCCAACTTGTTGGTAATACGATAAAATCTCTTCCAGGCGTTCATGATGACGTCCTCTTCAGTCCAAAGATTGAAACTCCAATCTCAGAGAAATCTGAAAGCACGTCCTCTCCTGTGCACCGCTCAAATGAAATGACTGACTGCTGTGCTGACTCTGCTCACTGTGACATCACTTCCTCTGTCATGACCATATATGGGCATACAAGCCCCGCCCACTTTTTAAAAAAAACCTTTCAAATCCACACTAGTCACATGACCATATATGGACATACAAGCTCCGCCCATTCCCCCCAGAAAGCAATACGGTGCCTCTAACACCAGGATTGTCGGGATGATGATAAAATATATAAAACCCAAAACTGAAATGATTCTCAGTCACTCCACCCTGACAACATTTACAAACATTGATAACGTCCCATATATGTGTCACATACAAAAATATGAATCCAGAAAATAGATCTGTGATATGATGCCGGGTGACAGGTCCTCTTTATACAGACATTGGGATCTATTACCTCCTATGCCCCTCCCCCCAGCACAGAATAGATGAGATCCTGAACTAAAGCTGGGGGAGCGACATGTACTGAGCTTCTATTCTGCTCAGCCAATCACAGTGCGGTGAATTTATCAACACAGGAGAGGCTGTGCATGGCGACCAATCAGCTTCTCTATTCACCTGATTTAGTTAAGCTTTAAACTTGGAAGAATGAAGCTGATTGGTGGACAGTTACAGATGTTTCTGCCTTCATAATTTCTTTTTGCACAATCTGGGCACCGCCTAGAAGGCGGGTCTGCCGGGAAGCATGACCGCAACCAATCAGAGACAGGAAGCAGGGCCGAAAGGTAAACATAGTCCGGCTCCTCCCCCCAACAACTTCCTGGCAGTCCGGACAAACAGCCGAGGCATACAGAGGGCGGGAGGAGATGGAACGGAGGAAGGCCGGAGCCCAGCGGGAGGAGAGAGCCACCCCCGGCCGCCCAATCCCTTCATAGACTTCCCGGTGAGTCCTCCTCCCCCTCCCTGTATATATATTATCACTGAGCCTGGACACTACCGTGTATACACCACCCTCCTCTGTATATACACCTCACCCCTCCCCCCCTCTGTATATACAACTCCCCCCTCCTCTGTATATACACCTCACCCCTCCCCCCCTCTGTATATACAACTCCCCCCTTCTCTGTATATACACCGCACCCCTCTCCCTTCCTCTGTATATACACCACACCCCTCCCCCCTCCTCTGTATATACACCACACCCCTCCCCCCTCCTCTGTATATGCACCTCCCCCCCCCTCTGTATATACACCTCCCCCCTCCTCTGTATATACACCTCACCCCTCCCCCCTCTGTATATACACCTCCCCCCTTCTCTGTATATACACCGCACCCCTACCCTTCCTCTGTATATACACCGCACCCCTCCCCCCTCCTCTGTATATACACCGCACCCCTCCCCCCTCCTCTGTATATACACCACACCCCTCCCCCCTCCTCTGTATATACACCGCACCCCTCCTCCTCCTCTGTATATACACCAAACCCCTCCCCCCTCTGTATATACACCTCACCCCTCCCCCCTCCTCTGTATATTCACCACACCCCTCCCCCACTGTATACTGAGCACTGATCCTGTATATACACCTCACACTTCCTTTATACATTCCCACCGCTCATATATACCGAAATATTACCTCCCCCCTTAAAAAATTTACCACTTATCCCTCACTTTGCATTTATAGTATATACTGAGCCTCTATATAACCCCCCCTCCTTCTTTACTGCCAATCTATACCTCCCTTTCCCCACTGCTTGTAAATACCCCCCATTCTCTACTGCCTGTATATACCACCACCCTCCTCCCACTGCCTGTATATACAACTTCCCCTTTTCTACTGCCTGTATATAACCCCCCCTTCTTTACTGCCTGTATATAACGCCCTCTTCTCTTCTGCCTGTATTTACCACCCCCCTTATTTACTGCCTGTATATAACCCCCCCCCCTTTCTCTTCTGCCTGTATTGGAACATATGTGGTTGTATTCTGGATTACACGAAGTGCTCTCTATATTGACCCTTTTTCTTGTTCTCTTTGTAACTCAATAAATACAGATTTATTTTTTTTAATCTGCGTGTTCTGTAGTTCGTGGGGAAAAAAATTGGCAAATAAAAATCTCCTCTAGTGTATAGAATTGTGACACAAGTCATATTGTAATTGAATGTTATTAGAAATGACCTTTCCTGTTCAGTCATCAGCGCTGTGATCTTCTGTAATATACAACATGGCAGCCTGGAGGTGTTCTACACACAGATGGTGTACAGAGCGCCCCCCACAAATGTCATTTCCTGCTTGTGTGATTGGTTGACTGATTTCCCAGAAGTCTGCGCTAAGATACAAGTCGGATATTGGGCATCCTCTGCAACAAAAATTTCATTTTTGGTGAGATACTCCCAAAGGGAAAACACTGCCACTTTCCTCATTAGAGCCCTGCAGGTGCAGCAGCTGATTGATAATTATCAAATAATAAAATAGTGCAGTGCTAAAAAAAAAACATAAATAATATTCAAATCAATAAGTCATGCAATTGTCACACACAAAACAATAATTAGTGATAAGATCAATATAGATGTATATGGTGTACATATTAACTAAAGTGCTCACAAAGTGCATCCTGAGGTCATCTACACGGCCTCTATCAGGTGTCATCAATACCACACAAATGATTGGGAAACAATAAACCCCCCAACACCTCCTACTTAAGTAGGTATATCATGAAACTCCTAAGAATGGGGAAATAACACACAAAGTGACTTGTGCAAAATATATAAATACCATACAGTGACCAAACTAATTATTAAATACAAAATGCAATCATAAATAAAAAATGTATATAAATAAATATATATGTAACAGATAAAGTCTCTAATAGTCCATAAATCTTCCAAATTAATTGTGCTTCAAAAAAACATCCATGCAGAGTGAAAACTTTGTGAAAATTGTGATGGTGTCTACACACATATCCTCAGTGCGTCACTGAAATCACATGACTTACCCTGAGTGATTTCAGTGACGCAACGCGTTGGTACGCAGTGACGCAGCTTCCGGCAAGTGGTGATGCACATCCGGCGTGGACGCCATCTTAGGACACCCAATTTCCCTAAGCCATGCAGTACACCCAAGCATGAGGTTTATATGCGATTTTGTGATGTTATACAAGTGAGTGGGCATTTGTTATTTAACATAAAGACTTTATTACTCTAATTACTACACTGTGGAGGATCTTTTGTCTCTCACCATGGGCGGTATGGGAGAGTGTCAGGGACCATGGAGATGCATGGGTCTGCACATGCGTAGGTGTCTGTCAAGACATGCAGGCAGCAGGGCACTAGGACCCAGGCGCTCCCGTCGCCTATGACGGTGTTGGGCAGGCACTAGGACCTAGGCTGCGCCTGTCAGGTGCAGGGCGGTCTACTTAAACCAGCCCTGCACAGACACAAGTTGCCGTATGGTCTGATCTTGTTCCTGTGTTCCTGTATTGCCGTTGTTTGAGATTCGTTGCTGACCTGCCTGGACCTGACCCCTGCTGACTTCTTTTGCTCTGACCCCTGGCTAAGTTCGACCTCTCTTTTGGATATCCCTACCTGATCTGAACTACTGGTACCGACCCCGGCGATTGACCTGACTATTCTTCTTCCTGCTGCCTTGTACTACGCTGACCCCTCTGTTACCGACTTGGCCCGTTTGACCACGCTATTGCTCAGCCATCCATCCGACCCGCACGGATTAGCTGCTTTTCTGCAGACCTGTCTGCCTCTTCACGTCAGGCTCTCTATCTGTCATTAGCTCTGGTGATTCCCCTACCTCAGGTGGGTGTACTCAGGGGCCGCGACCTGGTCACTGTCTGCTCCAAGCCCATCCCCACCATTAGGGGCTCTGGTGAACAAGCGGACTGGGGCTTAGACTCCGCGCCCTGGGGAATCCTGTCCTGTGGACTGCTAGAGTACACCAGGTGGTCCATATCAGAGAGTATGTTATAGAGCAGATGTACAGTCAGGTCCATAAATATTGGGACATCGACACAATTCTAACATTTTTGGCTCTATACACCACCACAATGGATTTGAAATGAACAAGATGTGCTTTAACTGCAGACTGGATAGAGAGAAATCAGGTGGCGCTCACACCTAGTGCATTATCCAAGGTTTATTGTAAGGAGTGAAAAATAAAAACATTCTCACAGACGAAGCATGTATCTAAAAAGCATAGAGAAATGATGATGGCCACAACGGCAGGCAAGGTGTTCTCACTGTCAGTGCGGTCAAATGGCTGACGCATTTCGTCTCCCACTATCCATTCATTACACATCTGCATCAGAGGCTGGTCATTAGCTCTTTGGAAAGTGATTCGTCCCCGAAACGCGTCATCCATTTGACCGCACTGACAGTGAGGACACCTTGCCTGCCGTTGTGGCCATCGTCTTTTTTTCTATGCTTTTTAGATACATGCTTCGTCTGTATGTTTTTATTTTTCACTCCTTACAATAAACCTTGGATAATGCACTAGGTGTGTGCGCCACCTGATTTCTCTATATCCAGTGGCTGATCTCCCCGTCTGAGGAGGGCTGCACCCCTGAAGCATTTCCTTTGGTTGTCACTGTCCTGGTACCCTTGGCTTCCCTTTTGGCTGTGCATATCCTGAGGCGCTGGAGAGTACATATGATATCCAGTTCGGTTGTTTTTTTTTAACTGCACACTGTGAGCTTTAATTTTAGGGTATTTACGTCCAAATCAGGTGAACGGTGTAGGAATTACAACAGTTTGCATATGTGCCTCCCACTTGTTAAGGGACTAAAAGTAAAGGGACAGAATAATCATAAATCAAACTTTCACTTTTTAATACTTGGTTTCAAATCCTTTGCAGTCAATTACAGCCTGAAGTCTGGAACGCATAGACATCACCAGACGCTGGGTTTCATCCCTGGTGATGCTCTGCCAGGCCTCTACTGCAACTGTCTAAATATATATGTCTATAAATATACTTTCTTCATAAAATTTAGGCCAAAATCCATTGTGCTACATTTTGTTGGTAGACATAACCCAAATCAGTGTGTATTATTTAGTCTTTGTGAAAGTTATAGAGTCCACAGACCACGGTATATATATTTGATATATTTGAAAATGTATCAATCCTGATGTACGGACTACCTATATAATTTCTTGGGGCCCTAAAATGCCAGGACAGTACAAATACCCCCCAAACGAACCCTTTTTGGAAAGTAGACAGTCTGAGGTATTTAATGAGAGGCATGGGGAGTTTTTTGAAGTTGTCATTTTTTGCCAATTTTTTAAGGAAATGATGAAAGTAAAAAAAATTCTTTTTTTTTTTCCCACAAAGTTGTCATTTAACAAGTTCTTTCTCTCACACGGCATAGGCATACTTGCAATTACACCCCAAAACACATTTTGCTACTCATCCTGAGTATGGCGATACCACATGTGTAAAACTTTTTCACAGCCTAACCACATAGAAGGGCCCCACATCCAATAAGCACCCTTAGGCGTTCTAGGGGCAAAAATCACACATCTAATTTCTTGACTGTCTATCACAGTTTTGGAGGTCCTGGAGCACCAGGACAATTGAATTACCCACAAAATGACCCCATTTTCGAAAGAAAACACCTGAAGGTATGTTTTAAGAGGCATGGTGAGTCCTCTGAAGACTTCATTTTTTGCCACATGTTTTTGGAAAATGTGAAAAGAAAATGAAAATGTATTTTTTTCTACTCCAAGTTGTCAATCTATGAGATATTTCTAATACACTGCATAGGCATACTTAAAATTACACCCCAAAACACATTCTCTAACTCTTCCTGAATATGGTGATACCAAATGTGTGAGACTTTTTCACAGTCTGGCCACATAGAGGGGTTCCACATCCAATAAGCACCTGTTAGCGTTCTAAGGGGAAAAATCGCACATCTAATTTCTTGACTACCTATTGCCGTTTTGGAGGTCCTGGAACATCAGGGCAATGGAATTATCCACAAAATGACCCCATTTTGGAAAGCAAACACCCCAAGGTATGTTTTAAGAGGCATGGGGAGTCTTCTGAAGACTTCATTTTTTGCCAAAAGTTTTTGGAATATGTTAAAAGAAAATGAAAATGTATTTTTTTCTACACAAAGTTGTCAATATAGAAGATATTTCTAATACACTGCATAGGCATACTTAAAATTACACCCCAAAACACATTCTCTAACTCTTCCTGAGTATAACGATACCACACATGCAAGACTTTTTCACAGCCTAGCCAAATGGAGGGGCCCCACATGCAATAAGCACCGTTAGGCATACTAAGGGCAAAAATTACACATCTAATTTATTGACTACGTATCACAATTTTGGAGGTCCTGGAGCAGCAAAGTCTTCTGAAGACTTTTTACACAGATTTTTAGAAAATGTGAAAAAAAAGTAGTTATTTTTTTTTTAATGCAATGTTACCAATAATAACATATTTCTAACACACTGCATAGGTATTCTTAGAATAACACTTTAAAACACATTCTGTTACTTTTCCTGAGTATGGGGATACCACATGTGTAAGACATTTTCAGTGTTTGGACTGATTACTGGTCATTGCAACCTGTTTATCACAAAAATTAGCAAACATTATATATCAATAAAGCATAGTGTAGCTTCACCTACAGCCTGTTCCTAAAAGCTTAACCTACTAGTACGTGGCTGTCCACATAGCACTATGTTCATTCACCAAGAAGGTGAACAAAAGATAAACCAAAGAGTACCTGTGGTTTCAGTGCAGAGGATGGGTGGCACCAGTGTCTTGCAGGGAGGTAGCCAGTGGGATGTGCAGATGGGTCAGTACCGGTGTCATGCATAGACGTGGTGAGCAAACAGGCAAAGTAGTGGTCCAGGAAGAAGACAGGAACATGGTCCATAAAAAGGCCACAGTCAATACAGACAGCAAGCAAAGACGTGGTAAAAGGATTGGTCCAGGCAGAAACATTAAGCTTAGGGCCTTGGTTAGGTAAGACTGGACAAAGGGGTAGAGGCTTCATCCCACCCAAATCTCTTTGAAGCCTCTGGTCTCCAGACCCTGATCCGGGAATTAAAAAACCCAAAGAAAACAAAAAGGTTTTCTCTGCTCGGAAACACTACTCTGGATCCCCTCACATATGTGAGACCCCTGTGTTGTCTTGAATCCCACTACTAAAGTGGGAGGGCAAAAGATCAGTCCAGGAGGCAGGCAGAGGCATGGTCGATTAACAGGCCGAGGTCAGTTCAGGCAGCAGGCAGAGGCATGGTCGATTAACAGGCCGAGGTCAGTTCAGGCAGCAGGCAGAGGCATGGTCCATTAACATGCCGAGGTCAGTTCAGGCAGCAGGCAGAGGCATGGTCCATTAACATGCCGAGGTCAGTTCAGGCAGCAGGCAGAGGCATAGTCAATAAACAGGCCGAGGTCAGTTCAGGCAGCAGGCAGAGGCATGGTCGATTAACAGGCCGAGGTCAGTTCAGGCAGCAGGCAGAGGCATGGTCGATTAACAGGCCGAGGTCAGTTCAGGCAGCAGGCAGAGGCATGGTCCATTAACATGCCGAGGTCAGTTCAGGCAGCAAGCAGAGGCATAGTCAATAAACAGGCCGAGGTCAGTTCAGATGGAAGGCAGGAAGATGAATTCAGGCAACAGGCAGAAACGTGGCAGGGAAATAGCAAACAGAGGACAAAGAGATATATCTTCACCGTACTTCACTAATAATGTAGTGCGGTATGGTAGATACGGAAGCACTCTTCTATACAGAGACCAGGCTTTGAGGGACACTGGGGACAGTAGTATCGGGTGTCAGATCGAATTCTATGTTTGGAGCATACCCGACATCTCTTTTGAGGATTGCGGTCTGTTTCGGTAGGGGGGGCGATATTGGGGAAATGTCTTTCATGCAATCGGCTCACTGCATCAGACCGAATTTGTTCAGGTACGGGTCTTACTTGATAGATGAGGGATGTGATTATCTTTTCCTGATATTGTAAGAAGGTGACAGGTCTTTGTGTGGACTTCTGGAAAACGATGTAGGAATTGTACAGGGCCATATGGAAAAGGTAGAAGGATACTTTTTTATGCCAGTAGATTGATCTTCTGTTGGGTATGTAGGGCTGTAACATTTGATCATTTAAATCCACTCCCCCCATGAACAGGTTGTATTCGTGTATGCATTGGGGTTTTCGGATGGGACCGCGACTTCCTTGAATTTCCAATGAGCTGCTGTTATGGATAGATGAAAGGACATACACATCCCGTTTGTCTCGCCACTTAAGGGCCAGGATCTCTTCATTTCTCAAGCTAGCTGACTCCCCCCTGTTTAGCTTGGTGGCAACCAATTGTTGTGGAAATCCCTTCCGATTGGGTCGAACTGTGCCACGGCTACAGTGTCCTTGAGATAAAGGTGGCGGAAAAGGGGCAGGCTTGTGTAGAAATTGTCCACGTAAAGGTGGTACCCCTGATTGAAGAGGGGGGTATACCAGGTCCCAGACAATTTTTCCACTAATCCCCATATAGGCTGGGCATTCAGGGGGCTCTAGCTGACTGTCCTTTCCCTCGTAGATACGGAACTTGTACACATACCCTGTGGCCCTTTTGCAGAGTTTGTTCATCTTCACCCCGTATCTGGCCCGTTTACTTGGAATGTACTGTTTTATGATCAGCCTCCCAGTGAAATGGATTAGGGATTCAGCGACACAGATGTTTTTTTCAGGACAATATATTTCTGAAAATTTTTGGTTGAAATAATTGATTAGTGGACAAATTTTATAAAGTTTGTCGTACTCGGGGTGATCTCTGGGGGGGAACAGGGAATTATCGTTGAAATGTAGAAAGTGCATAATTGTTTTATAGCGGGTCCTGGACATAGTGGCAGAAAAGAGCGGCATGTGTTGAATGGGATTTGTCGACCAATAAGCATGCAGTTCATTTTATTTTGTTAGTCCCATATTAAATGTAAGGCCAAGAAACACTTTAAATTCTTCAACTGTGAGGCATTTCCACTCAAATGTTCGAGCATAACAGGAGTTGGGATTTTGAGTGATAAATTGCTGGGCGAAAATATTGCATTGGTACACAACTGAATTCAAAAACTCTTCAGTGAAAAATAAATGGAAATAATCAATGGCTGTAAAATTTTGGGTTTCTGCCTGAATGCCTGGTTGGGCTATGAATGGGGGAATTATAGGTGCTCCTGATCCTGAAGGTAGCCACACAGGGTTTAAAAGAGCATCTGGGACAGCAGTATGGGCCCTAATCCTTGGTGGCTGATGTGACACCTGAATACTAGAACTTGCACTTACAGTGCTGGTAGTAGCCATATCAGAAGAACGTATTGGGCTGCTGGTGGTTGCTTGCTGCTCCTTGGAGTTCCTCATTCTTTTTGTTGGAACACCTTCTTCTGATTCAGAGAGTGAACTGCTGCTGTGTACTGGTTCATATACAGAATCAGAGTTTGACAGTGAGAGTTCTCCGTCACTCTCATCTGTCATACTCAGAATTTGAAATGCCTCCTGGCTTGTATATGATCTTTTGGCCATATTTTTGACACTGATCAGGACCCACTGGTATGGCAGTGATCAGGATGATGGTGTTGCAGTGAGGGACAGATATCTGGCTGCAGTTGGTTCACACTAGTCACTGTTGGGCAAAAATCAGAGATACAGTGAGCTGGCTGGCAATGTTTTGTGAGTGTGTGTAAACTCTGTGCAAAGGCTGAAAATTACTCACAGTTAGCTGTACTGGATCTCTCTCCTCACAGACGATGGCAGTGAACAGGATCCACTGTTGTGGCAGAGATCAGGGACACTTTATGAACAGGCACACTGTAAGGTGATCAGGGACACTGATTGGGCCACTGTATGGTGATCAGGGACACTGCTGGGCCACTGCGGTGATCAGGGACACTGCTGGGCCACTTGTGTGTCGATCAGGGACACTGTGGCAATCAGGGACACTGCTGGACCACTTGTGCGGCGACCATGGACACTGCTGGGCCACTGCGATGATCAGGACACTGCTGGGCCACTTGTGTGGCGATCAGAAACACTGCTGGGCAACTGCGGTGATCAGGGACACTGCGGTGATCAGGGGCACTGCTGGACCACTTGTCCGGCGATCAGGGACACTGCTGGCCACTTGTGTGGTGATCAGGGACACTGCTGGGCCACTTGTGTGGTGATCTGGGCCACTGCGGCAATCAGGGACACTGCGGTGATCAGGGACACTGCTGGACCACTTGTGCAGCAATCGGGGACACTGCGGTGATCAGGGACACTGCTGGGACACTGCAGCGATCAGGGACACTGCTGGACCACTTCTGCGGCGATCAGGGCCACTGCTGGGCCACTGCGATGATCAGGACACTGCTGGGCCACTTGTGTGGCAATCATAAACACTGCTGGACTACTGCGGTGATCAGGGACACTTCGGTGATCAGGAGCACTGCTGGACCACTTGTCTGGCGATCAGGGACACTGCTGGGCCACTTGTGTGGTGATCAGGAACACTGCTGGGCCAATGCGGGGATCAGGGACACTGCTGGGCCAATTGTGTGGTGATCAGGAACACTGCTGGGCCAATGCGGTGATCAGGGACACTGCTGGGCCACTTGTGTGGTGATCAGGAACACTGCTGGGCCAATGCGGTGATCAGGGACACTGCTGGGCCACTTGTGTGGTGGTCAGGGACACTGCTGGGCCACTGCGGCAATCAGGGTCACTGCGGCGATCAGGGACACTGCTGGACCACTTGTGCGGCAATCAGGGACACTGCGGTGATCAGGGACACTGCTGGGCCACTGCGGTGATCAGGGACACTGCTGCACCACTTGTGCGGCAATCAGGGACAATGCTGGGCCACTTGTGCGGCAATCAGGGACACTGCTGGGCCACTTGTGTGGCAATCAGGGACACTGCTGGGCCACTGCGGCAATCAGGGACACTGCTGGGCCACTGCGGCAATCATGGACACTGCTGGACCACTTGTGCGGCAATCAGGGACACTGCGGCGATCAGGGACACTGCTGGACCACTTGTGCAGCAATCAGGGACACTGCGGTGATCAGGGACACTGCTGGGCCACTGCGGTGATCAGGGACACTGCTGGGCCACTTGTGTGGTGGTCAGGGACACTGCTGGGCCACTGCGGCGATCAGGGACACTGCTGGACCACTTGTGCGGCAATCAGGGACACTGCGGTGATCAGGGACACTGCTGGGCCACTGCGGCGATCAGGGACACTGCTGGGCCACTTGTGCGGCAATCAGGGACACTGCTGGGCCACTTGTGCGGCAATCAGGGACACTGCTGGGCCACTTGTGTGGCAATCAGGGACACTGCTGGGCCACTTGTGCGGCAATCAGGGACACTGCTGGACCACTTGTGCGGCAATCAGGGACACTGCGGCGATCAGGGACACTGCTGGACCACTTGTGCAGCAATCAGGGACACTGCGGCGATCAGGGACACTGCTGGGCCACTGCGGTGATCAGGGACACTGCTGGACCACTTGTGCGGCAATCAGGGACACTGCTGGGCCACTTGTGCGGCAATCAGGGACACTGCTGGGCCACTTGTGCGGCGATCAGGGACACTGCTGGGCCACTGCGGCAATCAGGGACACTGCTGGGCCACTGCGGCAATCAGGGACACTGCTGGACCACTTGTGCGGCAATCAGGGACACTGCGGCGATCAGGGACACTGCTGGACCACTTGTGCAGCAATCAGGGACACTGCGGTGATCAGGGACACTGCTGGGCCACTGCGGTGATCAGGGACACTGCTGGACCACTTGTGCGGCAATCAGGGACACTGCTGGGCCACTTGTGCGGCAATCAGGGACACTGCTGGGCCACTTGTGCGGCGATCAGGGACACTGCTGGGCCACTGCGGCAATCAGGGACACTGCTGGGCCACTGCGGCAATCAGGGACACTGCTGGGCCACTGCGGCAATCAGGGACACTGCTGGGCCACTGCGGCGATCAGGGACACTGCTGGACCACTTGTGCGGCAATCAGGGACACTGTGGCAATCAGGAACACTGCTGGACCACTTGTGCGGCAATCAGGGACACTGCGGTGATCAGGGACACTGCTGGGCCACTGCGGCATCAGGGACACTGCTGGGCCACTTGTGTGGCAATCAGGGACACTGCTTGGCCACTGCGGCGATACTGCTGGGCCACTTGTGTGATGATCAGGGACACTGCTTGGCCACTGCGGCGATCAGGGACACTGCTTGGCCACTTGTGTGGCGATCAGGAACACTGTGACGATCAGGGACACTGTGGCGATCAGGAACACTGCTGGGCCACTATGTGGCGATCAGGGACACTGACAATCAGGGACACTGCTGGGCCACTTGTTGGGCGATCAGGGCCACTTGTTGGCAATCAGGACCACTTGTGGGCAATCAGGACCACTTGTGGGCAATCAAGGCCACTTGGGGCAATCAGGGACACTTGTGGGCGATCAGGGACACTTGTGGGGGCAATCAGGGCCACTTATTGGGGCGATCAGGGCCACTTATTGGGGCGATCAGGGCCACTTATTGGGGCGATCAGGGACACTTTAGGGGCGATCAGGGACACTTTAGGGGCGATCAGGGACACTTTAGGGGCGATCAGGTGTCACTGAGCTGGAGGGCAGTTAGCTACTACCTATTGTTCGCTGTTTCTCCTCTCACAGACAACTCCGTGTGAGGAGAAGGAGGCGGAAGCCGCACCATGCGGCTTTTGTTTACACTTAAGCTGTGTCCTTATTGGACACAGCTGATCACATGGTATGGGACCGATTTAATTGGTCCCATACCATGTCACGTAATCCACCGTGTCCGTCGGACTCGGCGATCATCGGGCTCGCGGGTGCGCGCTCTAGGAGTCGCGCACGAGCCTCAGATACAAGGTGCCGTTTAGAAACGGCAACCCGCTCCTGGAGGTGTCCCGTCCTGCCGTTTATAAACAGCGGCCGGACGGGAAATGGTTAAAATACCACTTTGGACTTTCTGACCATTGGTGTAATCCTCCTACTTCTTCTTGCATAGTCTGAGAACTAAGGGGGGGGGGGGTTATTGTAAAAAGGTTAGCTGCCTGGCTGTCTTGTTCAGCCTCTTAATCCAGTGTATTCTGAAGGGCCAAGAACAGCCAGAGAAGTCATATTCCTTATCTGCTTACTGCCAGGTAAGTAGTATCTTCAGCCCAAGGCCTCTTTCACATAGGCAGCCACGAAAGGGGGCTGTGGCAAAAACGGGCAATTAAGCCGTGGTTTTCATGGCCATCTAAAATCTATCATACAGCCATAGGGAGATTGTACAAATGTGGTCGCTGCGAGACTTTGCATCACAGCCGCAGCAAACTTAACTCGGCTTGTGGAGCTGACAGGTGGCACCTCCAGTCAAACTCACCCGTTCGAGTCAGTGAAGCCGCACCAATAGGGGATGTATAAAAAATTAAATGTGGGTGAATTTACAAATTCCAATATACAGTATTTGCCGGCGTATAAGACGACCCCCTACTTTTCCTGCTAAAATGTAGTGTTTGGGCTATACTCGCCGTATAAGACTACCCCTCTTCCAATGCACACCAGTGGGAGGAATAGTGCCCCATCATCGGTGTCAGTGGGAGGACTAGTGCCCCATCATTGGTATTAGTGGCAGAAATAGTGCTCCATCATTAGTATCAGTGGGAGGAATAGTGCTCCATCATTGGTATCAGTGACACCAATGATGGGGCACTATTCCTCCCACTGACACCAATTACACTTGCTGACCCTGTTCTAGTATGGTGATGCTGCAGCCAGCATATGTGGTTGCAGCAGCACCTCTACAGTGAACACTTACCTGCTGCTCCTGAGGAGGCGGAGCCGAGCAGCCGCACGAACATCCAGTGGCCGAACTGAAGGAGCAGCCGCGCTTCCTGGACCGGATCGTCGTGGGACCGGAGCCAGGTAAGAAACAGCCCCTGCCCACCCCTGTACTTAGTGTCCCTTCCGTTGGAAAGGGGGAGTGCGGCGGCGGCACCGCGCCACCCGCCTAAAAAGTGTCAGTATGCCGTATACCAGCGTATAAGACGACCCTCGACTTTTGAGAAGATTTTCAAGGGGTAAAAAGTCGTCTTATACAGCGGAAAATACGGTATCTCTATAAAAGGAGATTCCAAAATGACCATAAATAAAATGGCTGGTGAACACCCGGCTGACCATCAAACCCATACAAAACAAGTAATATTCATTTTAGTGTATATTTTTTCTTGAAAATTTGTGTTAAATGAAAAGCTGCACAAATATCATGTGACATAAAAAAATTGTCACAGCCACCACTTTTTTTCTCCAGGGCCTCTGCTTTCAGAAAGTATATAAGGAATGAGAGTTTTCTAGCAAAAAATACTAATATTTACACATATGTGAAAAATTAAAAAAATTGCCCAGAGCAGCAAGTAATTAAAGGAAGGGATTGCTTTCCCCCACCGAGCCGAGATCTGACAACTACAGCTGGGGTGCCGATATGGAAGAGATAAAAAATCAAAATCATGTCACATGATCCCAGAGCTGCAGCATCGCCAGCCCCCCCCCCCCCCCCCCCCACACACCTAATATCTGCAAAATTTGAAAACAGCGCAGCTGTGTGGGGCTCCACCCACATGGCCGGGTTATTCATTCACAGACTTCCATGAATGAACTGCAAGTCCTGGCAGCCTTAGCGGCTGTTGGTTTGTAGTTTTCAATGAACTACACCCCTTTCATCCAGTACATCCCGTAAATCCCGTACACCCCTTACATCCCTTACAACCCGTACACCCCATACATCCTGTACACCCAGTACATCCCGTACACCCCATACATCCCGTAAATCCCGTACACCCCTTACATCCCTTACAACCCTTACATCCCTTACAACCCGTACACCCCGTACATCCTGTACACCCAGTACATCCCGTACACCCCGTACATCCTGTACACCCCGTACATCCCGTACACCCCTTACATCCCGTACACCCCTTACATCCAGTACATCCCGTACACCCCGTGCATCCCATACGGCAAGCAGATATTCTGACAGGACTGCAGACCTGCAAGGCATCAGCCATCTACTGATCCCTGGTGCAATGCTTTCCAGGCTCCTTTGGACATAAATAATGCACATTTTTTACCTACAAAATATCTGCCTCTGCCTCCCTCAAGTGTCCTTCATTCGCAAGTTTGATATTTGGAAGATATGTGTAATAAAGGACCCCTTCGATGGAAGTAAAGGGCCCCGGTATTGGTGGCAAGAGCCCTGGCCAGAGGTCAGGGAGGCCCTTCAAGGTTTCTTGCACCGGGGCCCTAAATGTTCTAGTCATGCCTCTGACTAGAGGATTTTTTTTTTAAGTGTAGGACTATCCTAAACAACACTAAACTTAAGTCCTACATTTAGAAAAATATAGATAAAAAAAAATTGATATAGAATCAATGTATCCTAAAGCCTATATCATCGCACATCATGAATATAGTATTTAGAATAGTTGATTATATTGGAGCTGCTACTATACACTAATGAGTAGTTTCATATTCTCCTCTGATAAGGTGTCTAAATGAGGCAATCAGCGTAGTTTGGGTCATCCTGTGTTCAATTGTCAGAAGGTGTTGCTATGTAAATCTATGCCAACCAATGGGAGACTGTGTGGCTCTATAAGAGCTAGCTTAATCCACTGCTAATCACACCCTCAGATGAAGTCGTGTGACGAAACGCGTTAGGTAATCAAGCAGTGAAGTCATCACGTACGCCGTTATCACATGTCTGATCCACATGACTGCAATCGCGTCATCTGTTGCAGGCAGGTGAGACGTCACTGTGTGTGTTGGAAGCCGTGTACTAAGCGCTGCAGGCTGGGACCGATTTTTAAATTAAAAGGCTTTATATTTGCTTAATGTGAGTGCAGTTTTAATTGGGAATTTGTTGGAATAAAATTTCTGAAACGTTTTTACACTGTAGAGAGTTTTATTTATTTATTTATTTATCGAGTTTATATAGCGCCAAAGGGTTTGCTCAGCGCTGTACAATAGAGGGGGGGGCAATACATGAAACAGTACGGGGGGGGACGACAATACATGAAACAGTACAGTAACATCAAACAGCACATAAGGGGTAAGAGGGCCCTACTCTTTCGAGCTTACAATCTAGGAGGGAGGGGGTAGAGGTACAGGAGGAAATGGCTGTGGGGGATGGAGTGGTAGGAGGAGGGAAGGGCAGCCGCTGTTAGGTGAGGGTGGGGTAGGCTTCCCTGAAGAGGTGGGTTTTCAGGGAGCGCCTGAAGGTGAGGATTGAAGGTGACAGTCTGATGGATTGGGGTAGTGAGTTCCAGAGGATGGGGGAGGACCTGGAGAAGTCTTGCAGTCGTGCGTGGGAGGAGGAGACCAGGGAGCAAGATAGAAGGAGGTCCTGTGAAGAGCGAAGGGTACGGGTAGGGTGGTACCTGGGAATCAGGTCGGTGAGGTAGTTAGGGGCAGTGTTGTGAATGGCCTTATAGGTCAGGGTGAGCAATTTGAATTTAATGCGTTGGGCAATGGGGAGCCAGTGGAGGGAGAGGCAGAGGGGGGAGGCAGAGGTGGAGCTGCTGGTGAGGTGGATGAGTCTGGCAGCTGAGTTCAGGATGGTCTGAAGTGGGGAGAGTTTGCACTTGGGTAGGTCGGTGAGGAGGGAGTTGCAGTAGTCGAGGCGTGAGATAATCAGGGAGTGTACGAGTAGTTTAGTGGTGTCTGGGGTAAGGAAGGAGCGTATCTTGGCGATGTTCCGGAGGTGGAGCCTGCATGTATTTGTAAGTGATTTGACATGAGGTTGAAAGGAAAGGTTTGAGTCCAGAATGACGCCAAGGACCTTGGCTTGCTGGGCAGGATTGATGGTGGTGTTGTTGGTAGTGATGGAAAGGATGGGGGGGGGGGGCGCGGGAAGGGGGAAAGACGAGAAGCTCGGTTTTGGAGAGGTTGAGCTTGAGGAAATGGAGCGACATCCAGTCAGAGATGTCGTTTAGGAGGTGAGTGATGCGGGCGGAGAATGTGGGGGTGAGGTGAGGGGTGGATAGGTAGATTTGAGTATCATCAGCGTAGAGGTGGTAGTTGAAGCCGTGGGAGTGTATGAGTTTGCCAATGGAGGAGGTATAGATGGAGAAGAGAAGGGGTCCAAGGACAGAGCCCTGGGGGACCCCAACAGAGAGGGGGAGGGAAGAGGAGGTGGCACCGTTGTAGGAAACGCTGAAGGAGCGTTGGGATAGATAGGATGAGAACCAGGAGAGAGCGGTGTCTCTGATGCCAAGGGAGAGTAGTTTATTAAGGAGGAGGGGGTGGTCGACTGTGTCAAAGGCCGCGGAGAGGTCTAGGAGAAGGAGGACAGAGTAGTCGCCTTTGGCTTTGGCGGTTAGTAGATCGTTGGTGATTTTGAGGAGGGCAGTTTCGGTGGAGTGTAGGGGACGGAAGCCGGACTGTAGTGGGTCAAGGAGGTTGCTGTCAGTTAGGTGGGCGCTTAGACGATCGTAGACCAAGCGCTCAAGGAGCTTGGACGTGAGTGGCAGCAGGGAAATTGGTCTGAGGTTGTTGAGGTCAGTGGGGTCCAGGGAGGGCTTTTTGAGTATGGGGGTGATGTGCGCATGTTTTAGGGGGGAGGGGAAGACGCCAGTAGAGAGGGAGAGATTGAAGATGTGGGTAAGGGAGCGGATGAGGGAAGAGGGGGGTGACTGGAGGAGTTGAGAGGGGATAGGGTCCAGGGGGCAGGTAGTGAGGCGGGCTTCTGAGAAGACTCTGGTGACTTCCTCAGTGGTAGTAGGGCTGAAGGAGTGCAGTAATGGGGGGGTTACGGTAGGCAGGGCCTTGGGTGTGGTGGGGGGCAGTGCCGTTGCGAGGTCAGAGGAGGGGAGAGATGAGGGGGTGATGGAAGGGGGGAGGCTAGATGGGGAGGTAGATTGCAAGTTGACTATGTCCTTGCGGATTGCGTCAATCTTGTTGTGGAGATGAGTGGCAATCTCGTGGGCGGTAAGTGAGGTACTGAGTGGAGGAGGGGGGGGAGAGAGCAGGGAGTTGAAGGTGGAGAAGAGTCGGCGAGGGCAGGTGGAGAGGGTGTTGATCAGGTCAAAGAAGTAGGCCTACTTGGCGGCGTGGAGGGAGGAGGTGTAGGTGAGGAAGGCAGATTTGTAGAGGGAGAATGCATGAGGGGACCTGGTTTTGAGCCATAGTCTCTCCAGCGCACGACTGCGACGTTTGAGGCATTTAGTATGGTTGTTCTGCCATGGTTGGAGCGGTCTGGGTTTGATGTTGCGTGTGGTTAGGGGTGCCAGAGAGTCTAGGGTAGCTGATAGTGAGTCGTTGTACGCGGTGTTGGGGTGTTGTCGTTGATGGGGATGTTGAAGTCCCCGAGGATGATGGTCGGTAGCTCAGAGGAGAGGAAGAAGGGAAGCCAGGCGGCGAAGTCATCCAGGAAGAGGGCTATGGATCCGGGGGGCCTGTAGATCACTGCGATCCTTAGGGGGGTGGGTGAGAAGAGCCGGATGCAGTGAGCCTCGAAGGAGGAGAAGGTTAGGGAGGGGAGGTTTAGGGAGGACCTGGAAGGTGCTCAGCGGTGGAAACGAGGAGGAGAAGTGCAGGTGGCATGCTGGGGTGAGTGCAGTGCTGTTTGGGTCAGGGGAGGTGAAGGGATACGGGTCAGGGCGAGGTGATGTGGAGAGTCTGTATCACCATGGAGGAGTCCACTAGAGTCCTTCTGTAGGGGGAGAGTGGGAGTAAAGTCCAGCAGCTGGTTGGCTGCAATCTGTGGGTGCAGTATGCTGGCGTCCGAGGGGTCTTCAGTGGGTCCGGTGGATCGGCGAGTGGAGGGGACGTAGGGTGTGATGTCTGGGGGCGTTGGTAGGCACGGCGTCTGGTGATGCTGGCGGCTCGGTGACTGGAGATTCGCTGGGTGGTCCGGGAGATTCGCTGGGCGACGTCTCGATTCGCTGGGTGGTCCGGGTGTTGGGTGTCCAGAGGTGGTAGCTGGGTGCCCGGTAGCTGGGTGCTGGGTGTCCAGGGGTGGTAGCTGGGAGCCTGGTAGCTGGGTGCTGGGTGTCCAGGGGTGGTAGCTGGGAGCCTGGTAGCTGGGTGCTGGGTGTCCAGGGGTGGTAGCTGGGTGCCCGGTAGCTGGGTGCTGGGTGTCCAGGGGTGTTAGCTGGGTGCCTGGTAGCTTGGTGCAGGGTGTCCAGGGGTGGGCCCAGAACCGATGTAAGGGCGGAGCAGCGATCAGTGGGCCTGAGCTGGTTCCTGGTGGTCAGGGATGGACACAGGGCTAGTGAGGAGGGCCCTGCGGAGGCTGGCAAGTCTGTGGGGATCGGTGGTGGCAGCTTACCCGTTCTGGTGGTGCTGCCGTGCAGGTATCCTGGGGTGGTCCTGGGCTGCTGTCAGCTTGGTGGTCCTTGCTAGGCAGATCTTTGGTGGGGTGGTTGCTGTCACCTTGCGTCAGGCTGCTGTGGCCCTGGAGGCCGTGGAGAGGGTCAGGGGCCGCCTGGGGAGGACCACCCCGCTGTGTGTCAGAGGGCAGGAGCCGAGGGACGGAACGGCGGCGCCGCAAGTCGGCCCGCGAATAAATCGAGGCCGCGGCTTCGCCGGTTTTAGTAGGCCGCGATTTCGGAGGGGGCCAAAAATGCTCAGGACCCCTCCCGGATGCTTCACTAGGGGCCGCAGGTGTGTCGGGGCCCTCGTAGTCTCCGTTGCCGCCCGGATGGCAGCGGATTAGGCAGTGGGGCGACGGAGCCCTCTGATGGCATGTTGCTCCGTCGCCATCTTGGAACAGGTATGTTCTATTTATTATATCTATTTTTATCTATAATCTATGTTTTCTATTTCTTCACATGTGGCTCATGCTCAATATGATGGAGATTACTGAGAACATCTGATGAATGATTACTAACGATATGCTGCTGATTTATCTCACATCCATTGATATATAAGATATGCTGGTTTATCACCCGTATCTGGTGAGTTTGCACTTTGATGGGGTGTTGAGCACTGGATCATTCACATTGGTGGAGGATTGATTATGTGTGAAAGAAAGATTCCATATCTTCATTGAAGGAAGATCATATGATATGTACAGTATATGGACTTTATTTGATGGACTTTATTATTATTATACAGGATTTATAGAGCGCCAAGAGTTTGCTCAGCGCTTTAGGATCAGTTATTTGATTTTCACTATATCATTTTTTATATAATTTTTGTGTCACAAATTTTCATTTTATTTTGTGGTTCTGGGTTTTCTAGACATTTATTTATTTCATTCATTTATTTATTTATTTTAGTTGTAATTTAAGAGCGCTGTTATTGTGGTCTCTTTGCCACATATATATGCATAAGGTCTATATTTGTTTTTAAATTGGGGTATTCCTAAATCCTTCCCGCCCGGCCTATTGTACAATGAACAGCCGAAGGGGAACCCTATTGTATAATGACGGCCGTGCGGGAACCCTATTGTACAATGACGGCCATGCGGGAACCCTATTGTAGAATTACGGCCGAGCGGGAACCCTATTGTAGAATTACGGCCGAGCGGGAACCCTATTGTAGAATGACAGCCGAGAGGGAACCCTGTTGTAGTATGACGGCCGAGAGGGAACCCTGTTGTAGAATGACGGCCGAGATTGAACCCTGTTGTAGTATGACGGCCGAGCGGGAACCCTGTTGTTCAATAACGGCCGAGCGGGCACCCTGTTGTTCAATTATGGCCGAGAGGGAACCCTGTTGTACAATGACGGCCGTGCGGGAACCCTGTTGTACAGTGACGGCCGTGCCGGAACCCTGTTGTACAATGACGGCCGTGCGGGAAACCTGTTGTACAATGATGGTAAAGAGGGATCCCTATTGTACAATGACGGCTGAGCGGGAACCCTATTGTACAAGGACGGCCATACGGGATCCCTATTGTACAATGACAGCAGAGTGGGATCCCTATTGTACAATTACGGCCGAGTGGGAACCCTGTTGTAAAATGACAACCATTGCTGTGGTATTCAGACAGGGTAGTGGTAGTCAAGCAAAGTAAAGTACCCAAGAAAGCCTGGGATCGGTTCTGTTACACCTATTGTAGAATGACGGTCGTGCTGGAACCCTATTGTAGAATGAGGGCCGTGCGGGAACCCTATTGTACAATGACGGCCATACGGGATCCCTATTGTACAATGACAGCACAGTAGGATCCCTATTGTAGAATGACGGCCGAGCGGCAACCCTATTGTAGAATGGCGGCCGAGCGGAAACCCTATTGTAGAATGACGGCCGAGCGGGAACCCTGTTGTACAGTGACGGCCCTGTGGGAACAATATTATACAGTGAGGGCAGAGTGGGATCCCTATTGTACAATGACGGGTTCCCGCACGGCCGTCATTGTACAAAAGGGTTCCCACACGGCCGTCATTGTACAATAGGGTTCCCGCACGGCCGACGCTATACAATAGGGATCCCACTTTGTCGTTATTGTAAAAGAGGGATACTGCTCGGCCGTCATTCTACTATAGGGATCCCGTTTGGCCGTCATTCTACAATAGGGATCCCGCGCGGCCGTCATTCTACAATAGGGATCACGCTCGGCCGTCATTTTACAATAGGGATCCCGCTCGTCCGTCATTCTACAATAGGGATCCCGCTTTTCTGTCATTCTACAATAGGGATCCCGCTTTGCCGTCATTCTACAATAGGGTTCCCGCACGACCGTCATTGTACAATAGGTATAATGGAACCAACCCAGGCTGCGCTTGGGTACTTCTGTTAGACTACCACTACCCTATCCGAACACCGACAACAGACAACACAGCAATGGCTGTCATTGTACAATAGGGATCCCGCTCTGCCGTCATTGTACTACAAGGATCCCGCTCGGCCGTCATTGTACAATAGGGATCCCACATGGCCGTCATTCTTCAATGGGGTTCCTGCTCGACCGTCATTCTACAACAAGGTTCCCGCTCGGCCGTCATTCTACAATACGGTTCCCGCTTGGCAGTCATTGTACAATAGGTGTAACGGAACAAACCCCAGGCTTTGCTTGGGTACTTTGCTTTGCTTGACTACCACTACCCTGTCTGAACACCACAGCAATGGCTGTCATTGTACAATAGGGTTCCCGCTCAGCAGTTATTGTACAATAGGGTTCCCGCACGGATGTCATTGTACAATAGAGTTCCCGCACGGCCGTCACTATACAACAGTTTTCCCGCACGGCCGTCATTGTACAACAGGGTTCCCGCACGGCCGTCATAGTACAACAGGGTTCCCGCACGGCCCTCGTACAATAGGGATCCCGCATGTACGTCACTGTACAATATGGTTTCCGTATAGCCGTCATTGTACAATAGGGATCCCGCTGGGCCGTCATTGTAGAATAGGGATCCCGCTCGACCGTCATTGTACAATAGGAATCCTGCACGACTGTCATTGTACAATAGGGTTCCCGCACGGATGTCATTGTACAATAGAGTTCCCGCACGACCGTCATTGTACAATAGGGTTCCCGCTCGGCTGTCATTTTACAAAAGGGATCTCGCTCGGCCGTTGTTCCACAATAGGGATCCCGCTCGGCCGTCATTGTACAATAGGGATCTCGCTCGACCGTCATTGTACAATAGGGATCCCGCACGGCCGTCATTCTACAATAGGGATCCCACTCGGCCGTCATTGTATAACAGAGTTCTCGCTTGGCAGTCATTGTACAATAGGTGTAATGGAACCGACCCCAGGCTGCGCTGGGGTACTTCCGTTAGACTACCGCTTCCCTATCTGAATACCGACAACAGACAACACAGCAATGGCCATCATTGTACAATGATTGCCCCGTTGTAGAATGATGGCTGAGTGAGAATCCTATTATCCTGGGAGGACGTCATATGACTCCCTCCTGGCTTTGTTTTCCTCCTGGGGGATCCTGCCTCCAGTAGTGATTCTTCCTTCCTATCTGAACCTCTAGATTGCACCTCTCCTGCGACCCGCACCGGGATGGCAATCCTAGGTCCTGGCAAGGAGCCTCTGCCCCAGCCAATCCCACCTTCCCCTGGAGCTCTCCAACTTCCTCCCAGCATCCCTGCACATCCTATGCAGGTAATAGGTCCCGCTAATTCTTGCAGCTATTTTTTCTTGATATCTTTTTTTAAGTCTATAAAGTCCTATGTGGGTTCTGTTACTAGAGGATTCCTGTTTTTAAGGCAAGGAATATTCCTCCTAACACTAACCCGAAGTCCTGGCTTTGTTTTGCTCCTGGGGGATCCTGCCTCCAGTAGTGATTCTTCCTTCTTCCCTCCTGTCTGTCCCTCTGGTTTGCACCAATCCTGCGACCCGCACAGGATGGCAATCCTCGGTCCTGGCATGGAGGATTCTTACTAATACTAAAGATAATCCTATCACAAGATGATTGTTTTTAGTCTCAGAGGATTGTTATTATTACTAAAGTCCTGTGTGGGATCTATTATTAGAGGATTCTTCTGTCTGAATAGAACTAACATTGGGAGCGAACACTAAGCTCCTCCCTCCTCCTATAATCTCCTCCTCTTACGCCGTACAACATCCATATAAACACTTACTGCATTTCCAAGCCGTTTTTCCAAATTCCGCGAATCCCTGAAAACAATGGAGAAACCATTGGCCGACTCTACGAATCCTCAGACAGATATTCTCTCTGGCCTCCTCGCACGCTGCCATGATTTCATCCAACTTTTTGGTAATACGATAAAATCTCTTCCAGGCGTTCATGATGACGTCCTCTTCAGTCCAAAGATTGAAACTCCAATCTCAGAGAAATCTGAAACCACGTCCTCTCCTGTGCACCGCTCAAATGAAATGACTGACTGCTGTGCTGACTCTGCTCACTGTGACATCACTTCCTCTGTCATGACCATATATGGGCATACAAGCCCCGCCCATTTTTTAAAAAACCTTTCAAATCCACACTAGTCACATGACCATATATGGACATACAAGCTCCGCCCATTCCCCCCAGAAACCAATACGGTGCCTCTAACACCAGGATTGTCGGGATAATGATAAAATATATAAAACCCAAAACTGAAATGATTCTCAGTCACTCCACCCTGACAACATTTACAAACATTGATAACGTCCCATACATGTGTCACATACAAAAATATGAATCCAGAAAATAGATCTGTGATATGATGCCGGGTGACAGGTCCTCTTTATACAGACATTGGGATCTATTACCGCCTATGCCCCTCCCCCCAGCACAGAATAGATGAGAACCTGAACTAAAGCTGGGGGAGCGACATGTACTGAGCTTCTATTCTGCTCAGCCAATCACAGTGTAGTGAATTTATCAACACAGGAGAGGCTGTGCATGGCAACCAATCAGCTTCTCTATTCACCTGATTTAGTTAAGCTTTAAACTTGGAAGAATGAAGCTGATTGGTGGACAGTTACAGATGTTTCTGCCTTCATAATTTCCTTTCGCACAATCTGGGCACCGCCTAGAAGGCGGGTCTGCCGGGGGAGCATGACCGCAACCAATCAGAGACAGGAGGCAGGGCCGAAAGGTAAACATAGTCCGGCTCCTCCCCCCAACGACTTCCTGGCAGTCCGGACAAACAGCCGAGGCATTCAGAGGGCGGGAGGAGATGGAACGGAGGAAGGCCGGAGCCCAGCGGGAGGAGAGAGCCACCCCCGGCCGGCCAATCCCTTCATAGACTTCCCGGTGAGTCCTCCTCCCCCTCCCTGTATATATATTATCACTGAGCCCGGACACTACCGTGTATACACCCCCCTCCTCTGTATATACACCACACCCCTCCCCCCCTCTGTATATACAACTCCCCCCTCCTCTGTATATACACCTCACCCCTCCCCCCCTCTGTATATACAACTCCCCCCTCCTCTGTATATACACCTCACCCCTCCCCCCCTCTGTATATACACCTCCCCCCTTCTCTGTATATACACCGCACCCCTCCTCCTCCTCTGTATATACACCACACCCCTCCCCCTCCTCTGTATATACACCACACCCCTCCCCCCTCCTCTGTATATACACCACACCCCTCCCCCCTCCTCTGTATATGCACCTCCCCCCCCCTCTGTGTATACACCTCCCCCCTCCTCTGTATATACACCTCACCCCTCCCCCCCTCTGTATATACACCTCCCCCCTTCTCTGTATATACACCGCACCCCTCCCCCCCTCTGTATATACACCTCCCCCCTTCTCTGTATATACAACGCACCCCTCCCCCCTCCTCTGTATATACACCACACCCCTCCTCTGTATATACACCCCTCCCCCCTCCTCTGTATATATATTATCACTGAGCCCGGACACTACCGTGTATACACCCCCCTCCTCTGTATATACACCACACCCCTCCCCCCCTCTGTATATACAACTCCCCCCTCCTCTGTATATACACCTCACCCCTCCCCCCCTCTGTATATACAACTCCCCCCTCCTCTGTATATACACCTCACCCCTCCCCCCCTCTGTATATACACCTCCCCCCTTCTCTGAATATACACCGCACCCC
Organism: Staurois parvus; assembly: GCF_062004578.1. Taxonomy (NCBI): domain Eukaryota; kingdom Metazoa; phylum Chordata; class Amphibia; order Anura; family Ranidae; genus Staurois; species Staurois parvus. The sequence goes on along the minus strand of NW_028318041.1, from coordinate 372,632 downwards.
TCCTCCTCCTCTGTATATACACCACACCCCTCCCCCTCCTCTGTATATACACCACACCCCTCCCCCCTCCTCTGTATATACACCACACCCCTCCCCCCTCCTCTGTATATGCACCTCCCCCCCCTCTGTGTATACACCTCCCCCCTCCTCTGTATATACACCTCACCCCTCCCCCCCTCTGTATATACACCTCCCCCCTTCTCTGTATATACAACGCACCCCTCCCCCCTCCTCTGTATATACACCACACCCCTCCTCTGTATATACACCACACCCCTCCCCCCTCCTCTGTATATACACCGCACCCCTCCTCCTCCTCTGTATATACACCAAACCCCTCCCCCCTCTGTATATACACCTCACCCCTCCCCCCTCCTCTGTATATTCACCACACCCCTCCCCCACTGTATACTGAGCACTGATCCTGTATATACACCTCACACTTCCTTTATACATTCCCACCGCTCATATATACCGAAATATTAACTCCCCCCTTAAAAAATTTACCACTTATCCCTCACTTTGCATTTATAGTATATACTGAGCCTCTATATAACCCCCCCCCTTCTTTACTGCCAATCTATACCTCCCTTTCCCCACTGCTTGTAAATACCCCCCATTCTCTACTGCCTGTATATACCACCACCCTCCTCCCACTGCCTGTATATACAACTTCCCCTTTTCTACTGCCTGTATATAACCCCCCCTTCTTTACTGCCTGTATATAACGCCCTCTTCTCTTCTGCCTGTATTTACCACCCCCCTTATTTACTGCCTGTATATAACCCCCCCTTCTTTACTGCCTGTATATAACGCCCTCTTCTCTTCTGCCTGTATTTACCACCTCCCTTTTTTACTGCCTGTATATAATCCCCCCCCCCTTCTCTTCTACCTGTATGTAACATATGTGGTTGTATTCTGGATTACACGAAGTGCTCTCTATATTGAACCTTTTTCTTGTTCTCTTTGTAACTCAATAAATACAGATTTTTTTTTTTAATCTGCGTGTTCTGTAGTTCATGGGGAAAAAAATTGGCAAATAAAAATCTCCTCTAGTGTATAGAATTGTGACACAAGTCATATTGTAATTGAATGTTATTAGAAATGACCTTTCCTGTTCAGTCATCAGCGCTGTGATCTTCTGTAATATACAACATGGCAGCCTGGAGGTGTTCTACACACAGATGGTGTACAGAGCGCCCCCCACAAATGTCATTTCCTGCTTGTGTGATTGGTTGACTGATTTCCCAGAAGTCTGCACTAAGATACAAGTCGGATATTGGGCATCCTCTGCAACAAAAATGTCATTTTTGGTGAGATACTCAAAAAACTTCAAAAAAACTTCCATGCACAGTGAAAACTTTGAGAAAATTGTGATGGTGTCTACACACATATCCTCAGTGCGTCATTGAAATCACGTGACTTACCCTGAGTGATTTCAGTGACGCAACGCGTTGGTACGCAGTGATGCAGCTTCCAGCACGTGGTGACGCACATCTGGCGTGGACGCCATCTTAGGACACCCAATTTCCCTAAGCCATGCAGTACACCCAAGCATGAGGTTTATATGCGATTTTGTGATGTTATACAAATGAGTGAGCATTTGTTATTTAACCTCCTGCCGTCCGCCTGCTGTTTATAAACGGCAGGGCGGTGGTACTCCAGGGGCGGGTTGCCGTTCATAAACGGCACCCGCCTTTTCTAGCTGTGCGCGCTCCTTGGGAGCGTTCAGCACCACGATCCGGTGCCCACTGTGTCCTCAGGACACAGTGAAACACCGATCATCGGACGGGACCTCTGTACGAGGTCCCGATCATGTGATCACTGATAGGCCAATCAGTGATCACATGCAAAGTAGTAAGCAAGATGTCACTTGTGACATCATTGCTTACTACGTGTGAAATCTGTGAATGATCACAGAGGTCACATGGTACAAGGCTATTCACAACAGCCTTGTACCATGTGACAAGGTGTGACCAATCACAGCTCACTCAGTATTTCTCAATGGCTGCAAGAATGCAGACAGAGAGAAAGAGAAATGATTGCTTTTACATCCTTTGTGGGTGTAAAAGCAATCACTGTAAAAAAAAAATAAAAAATCTTCATCACCCCCACAAGTAGTACAGTGTCACCATGGTGACACTGTACTGCTAGGGTGACAGTATGTAAAAAAAAAAAAAAAAAAAGAAACATAAATAATAATATAAAGAAATAAAAATGTAAAAAAAAGTTTAAAAATTATCATTTTTGGTTTTAAACTAATTTGGCTTATTTTTATTTTACTAAAAATATAACGGAATAAATTTTTGTCAAGATTTATGATGAAAGATTATTTATTTGCAAAATTTTATAAGAAAAACACTTTTTAAAAAATTTTTTGGACATTTTCATTTACATAGCAAAAAAAAATAAAAATCCCAGCGGTGAATAAATACCACCAAAATAAAGCTTTATCTGCCTCAAAAAAATGGTAAAAAATTCATATGGGTACAGTGTTGCATGACCGCGCAATTGTCATTCAAAGTGTGATAGCGCTGAAAGCTGAAAATTGCCCTGGACAGGAAGGGGGTAAAAGTGTCCGGACAGGAAGGGGGTAAAATAAAGGCTTTATTACTGTAATTACTACACTATGGAGGATCTTTTGTCTCTCACCATGGGGGGTATGGGAGAGTATGTTATATAGCAGATGTACATGTCGTGGGGGGCCTGGAGAACCGTGTTATCTACCAGAGAGGGGGCCACAGGTGGATTACTTCTGATACCAGCTATTGCCAGAGAAGGATCCTGGAGTGATCCTGAAAGCGAGGTGGCCCAGTGGCTCGCTAAAAGGAGGTGAGGGGGCAATTTAGCCACTGAGGATATGTGTGTAGACACCATCACAATTTTCACAAACTTTTCACTCTGCATGGAAGTTTTTTTGAAGCACAATTGATTTGGAAGATTTATGGACTATTAGAGACTTTATCTGTTACATATATATTTATTTATATACATTTTTTACATTTTTTATTTATCATTACATTTTGTATTCAATAATTAGTTTGGTCACTGTATGGTATTTATATATTTTGCACAAGTCACTTTGTGTGTTATTTTCCCATTCTTAGGAGTTTCATGATATACCTACTTAAGTAGGAGGTGTTGGGGGGTTTATTGTTTCCCAATCATTTGTGTGGTATTGATGACACCTTATAGAGGCCGTGTAGATGACCTCAGGATGCACTTTGTGAGCACTTTAGTTAGTATGTACACCATATACATCTATATTGATCTTATCACTAATTATTGTTTTGTGTGTGACAATTGCATGATTTATTGATTTGAATATTATTTATGGGTTTTTTTAGCACTGCACTATTTTATTATTTGATTACACTGACTGTTAAGGTATCAGTTTAGAGTGTTGGCTGCTTTATTATTTACATATCACTTTAACCACTTCCCGACCGGCTGTTGCATATAAACGGCCGGACGGTGGCAGTGCAGGGTCGGGTGGCCGTTTATAAACGGCCTCCCCGCACCCTGTTTGTGCGCGCTCCCTGGGAGCGCGCAGCACCGCGATCCGGTGTCCGCTGTGTCCTCTGGACACAGTGAAACACCGATCATCGGACGGGACCTCTGTACGAGGTCCCGATCATGTGATCACTGATTAGCCAATCAGTGATCACATGCAAAGTAGTAAGCAAGATGTCACTTGTGACATCATTGCTTACTACGTGTGAAATCTGTGAATGATCACAGAGGTCACATGGTACAAGGCTATTTACAAAAGCCTTGTACCATGTGACAAGCTGTGACCAATCACAGCTCACTCAGTACTTCTCAATGACTGCAAGAATGCACACAGAGAGAAAGAGAAATGATTGCTTTTACATCCTATATGGGTGTAAAAGCAATCCGTGTACAAAAAAAAAAAAAATCTTCATCACTCACCACAAGTAGTACAGTGTCACCATGGTGACACTGTACTGCTAGGGTGACAGTATGTAGAAAAAAATAAAAAATAATATAAATAAAATAAAATAAAAATGTAAAAAAAATGTTTAAAAATTATAATTTTTGGTTATAAACTAATTTGGATTTTTTTTTTTACTAAAAAGATAGCGGAAAAATTTTTGGCTAAGATTTATGATGAAATATTATTTATTTGCAAAATTTTATTAAAAAAACACTTTTTTTAAAAATTTTTGGACATTTCATTTACATAGCAAAAAAAAATACATATCCCAGTGGTGAATAAATACCACCAAAATAAAGCTTTATCTGTCTCAAAAAAATGGTAAAAAATTCATATGGGTACAGTATTGCATGACCGCGCAATTGTCATTCAAAATGTGATAGCGCTAAAAGCTGAAAATTGCCCTGGACAGGAAGGGGGTAAAAGTGTCCGGACTGGAAGTGGTTAAGCACAGGAGGAATTTTCCAGTTGATTGACAATTATGAAATCCCTCCCATTACATTCACTCTGCACATGGACACAGACAAACAAACAGCTATAGCGGGTAACATAAGTACTGAACACGTCACCATTTTTCTCTGTAAATATATTTCTAAAGGTGGTCATGACATGAAATTTTCCCCACATGTCGGTAACAACCCATGCACTCCATACAGATCAGCAGTTTTTGAAATACTCAGACCAGCCCGCCTGCTACCAACAACCATGCCACATTCAAAGTCACCTAAATCCCCTTTATTCCCCATTCTGATGCTCAGTTTGAACTTCAGCAAGTCGTCTTCACCACGTCTAGATGCCTAAATGCATTGACTTGCTGCCATGTGATTGGCTGATTAGCAATTTGTGTTACAAAGCAATTGAGTAGGTGTACCTAATAAAGTGGCCGGTGAGTGTATATTGTTATTATACAGGATTTATATAGCCAACAGTTTGCTCAGCACTTTACAATATAAAGGGAGACAATACAGCAACAATACAGTTCAATACAAGAGGGTTAGGAGGGCGTATGTGAACTATTATATGCACTGTTTGCTTGTGCTGTAGTCCTCATAAAAGGGGGTATCCAGACCCCCCCACCCCGGTACACACCGGTTTTCATGGAATTTATTCTTTATTAAAATACCACTTTGGACTTTTTGACCATTGGTGTAATCCTCCTACTCCTTCTTGCATAATAGTCTGAGAACTAAGGGGGGGGGGGGGTTATTGTAAAAAGGTTAGCTGCCTGGCTGTCTTGTTCAGCCTCTTAATCCAGTGTATTCTTAAGGGCCAAGAACAGCCAGAGAAGTCATATTCCTTATCTGCTTACTGCCAGGTAAGTAGTATCTTCAGCCCAAGGCCTCTTTCACATAGGCAGCCACGAAAGGGGGCTGTGGCAAAAACGGGCAATTAAGCCGTGGTTTTCATGGCCATCTAAAATCTATCATACAGCCATAGGGAGATTGTAGAAATGTGGTCGCTGCGAGACTTTGCATCACAGCCGCAGCAAACTTAACTCGGCTTGTGGAGCTGACAGGTGGCACCTCCAGTCAAACTCACCCGTTCGAGTCAATGAAGCCGCACCAATAGGGGATGTATAAAAAAATGAAATGTGGGTGAATATACAAATCCAATAGATCTCTATAACAGGATATTTCAAAATGACTATAAATAAAATGGCTGGTGAACACCCGGCTGACCATCAAACCCATACAAAACAAATAATATTCATTTTAGTGTATATTTTTTCCTGAAAATTTGTGTTAAATGAAAAGCTGCACAAATATCATGCGACATAAAAAAATTGTCACAGCCACCACTTTATTCTCCAGGGCCTCTGCTTTCAGAAAGTATATAATGAATGAGAGTTTTCTAGCAAAAAATACTGATATTTACACATATGTGAAAAATTCAAATAATTGCCCAGAGCAGCAAGTAATTAAAGGAAGGGATTGCTTTCCCCCACCGAGCCGAGATCTGACAACTACAGCTGGGGTGCCGATATGGAAGAGATAAAAAATCAAAATCATATAACATGTTCCCAGAGCTGGAGCCGTACCCCCCCCTCCCCCAATTATTATCTGCCAAATTTGAAAACAGCATGGCTGTGTGGGGCTCCACCCTTACGGCCGGGTCATTCATTCATTCACAGACTTCCATGAATTAATGAACTGCAAGTCCTGGCAGCCTTAGCGGCTGTTGGTTTGTAGTTTTCAATGAACTACCGTGACACTATGGAACGCCCTGGCAGTTCATTGAAACTTCCTGCCAGAATATCTGCTTTGCCTTACATGCAGTTCACCCCGTACATCCTGTACACCCCTTACATCCAGTACATCTCGTACACCCCGTACATCCAGTACATGCCGTGCATCCCGTACACCCCGTACATCCAGTACATCCCGTACACCCCGTGCATCCCGTACACCCCGTACATCCAGTACATCCCGTACACCCCGTGCATCCCGTACACCCCGTACATCCAGTACATCCCATACACCCCTTACATCCCATACGACAAGCAGATATTCTGACAGGTCTGCAGACCTGCATGGCATCAGCCATCTACTGATCCCTGGTGCAATGCTTTCCAGGCTCCTTTGGACATAAATAATGCACATTTTTTTACCTGCAAAAAATCTGCCTCCCTCAAGTATCCTTCATTCGCAAGTTTGACATTTGGAAGGTATGTGTAATAAAGGGCCCATTCGATGGAAGTAAAGGGCCCCGGTATCGGTGGCAAGAGCCTTGGTCAGAGTTCAGGGAGGCCCTTCAAAGTTTCTTGCACCGGGGCCCTAAATGTTCTAGTCATGCCTCTGACTAGAGGATTTTATTTTAAGTGTAGGACTATCCTAAACAACAATAAAGTCCTACATTTAGAAAAATATAGACCAAAGAAAAAAATTGATATAGAATCAATGTATCCTAAAGCCTATATCATCGCACATCATGAATATAGTATTTAGAATAGTTGATTATATTGGAGCTGCTACTATACACTAATGAGTAGTTTCATATTCTCCTCTGATAAGGTGTCTAAATGAGGCAATCAGCGTAGTTTGGGTCATCCTGTGTTCAATTGTCAGAAGGTGTTGCTATGTAAATCTATGCCAACCAATGGGAGACTGTGTGGCTCTATAAGAGCTAGCTTAATCCACTGCTAATCACACCCGGGCGAAGTCGTGTGACGAAACGCGTTAGGAGGTGATCCAGCAGTGAAGTCATCACGTACGCCATTATCACGTGTCTGATCCACATGACTGCAATCGCGTCATCTGTTGCAGGCAGGTGAGACGCCACTGTGTGTGTTGGAAGCCGTGTACTAAGCGCTGCAGGCTGGGAACGATTTTTAAATTAAAAGGCTTTATATTTGCTTAATGTGAGTGCAGTTTTAATTGGGAATTTGTTGGAATAAAATTTCTGAAACGTTTTTACACTATAGAGAGTTTTATTTATTTATCGAGTTTATATAGCGCTAAAGGGTTTGCTCAGCGCTGTACAATAGAGGGGGGGACAATACATGAAACAGTACAGTAACATCAAACAGCACACAAGGGGTAAGAGGGCCCTACTCTTTCGAGCTTACAATCTAGGAGGGAGGGGGTAGAGGTACAGGAGGAAATGGCTGTGGGGGATGGAGTGGTAGGAGGAGGGAAGGGCAGCCGCTGTTAGGTGAGGGTGGGGTAGGCTTCCCTGAAGAGGTGGGTTTTCAGGGAGCGCCTGAAGGTGAGGAGGGAAGGTGACAGTCTGATGGATTGGGGTAGTGAGTTCCAGAGGATGGGAGAGGACCTGGAGAAGTCTTGCAGTCGTGCGTGGGAGGAGGAGACCAGGGAGCAAGATAGGAGGTCCTGTGAAGAGCGAAGGGTACGGGTAGGGTGGTACCTGGGAATCAGGTTGGTGAGGTAGTTAGGGGCAGTGTTGTGAATGACCTTGTAGGTCAGAGTGAGCAGTTTGAATTTAATGCGTTGGGCAATGGGGAGCCAGTGGAGGGAGAGGCAGAGGGGGGAGGCAGAGGTGGAGCGGCTGGTGAGGTGGATGAGTCTGGCAGCTGAGTTCAGGATGGTCTGAAGCGGGGAGAGTTTGCACTGGGGTAGGTCGGTGAGGAGGGAGTTGCAGTAGTCAAGGCGTGAGATAATCAGGGAGTGTACGAGTAGTTTAGTGGTGTCTGGGGTAAGGAAGGAGCGTATCTTGGCGATGTTCCGGAGGTGGAGCCTGCATGTATTTGTAAGTGATTTGACATGAGGTTGAAAGGAAAGGTTTGAGTCCAGAATGACGCCAAGGACCTTGGCTTGCTGGGCAGGATTGATGGTGGTGTTGTTGGTAGTGATGTAAATGATGGGGGGGGGGGGGGCGCGGGAAGGGGGAAAGACGAGAAGCTCGGTTTTGGAGAGGTTGAGCTTGAGGAAATGGAGCGACATCCAGTCAGAGATGTCGTTTAGGAGGTGAGTGATGCGGGCGGAGAATGTGGGGGTGAGGTGAGGGGTGGATAGGTAGATTTGAGTATCATCAGCGTAGAGGTGGTAGTTGAAGCCGTGGGAGTGTATGAGTTTGCCAAGGGAGGAGGTGTAGATGGAGAAAAGAAGGGGTCCAAGGACAGAGCCCTGGGGGACCCCAACAGAGAGGGGGAGGGAAGAGGAGGTGGCACCGTTGTAGGAAACGCTGAAGGAGCGTTGGGATAGATAGGACGAGAACCAGGAGAGAGCGGGGTTTCTGATGCCAAGGGAGAGTAGTTTATTAAGGAGGAGGGTGTGGTCGACTGTGTCAAAGGCCGCGGAGAGGTCTAGGAGAAGGAGGACAGAGTAGTCTCCTTTGGCTTTGGCGGTTAGTAGATCGTTGGTGATTTTGAGGAGGGCAGTTTCGGTGGAGTGTAGGGGACGGAAGCCGGACTGTAGTGGGTCAAGGAGGTTGCTGTCAGTTAGGTGGGCGCTTAGACGATCGTAGACCAAGCGTTCAAGGAGCTTGGACGTGAGTGGCAGCAGGGAAATTGGTCTGAGGTTGTTGAGGTCAGTGGGGTCCAGGGAGGGCTTTTTGAGTATGCGGGTGATGTGCGCATGTTTTAGGGGGGAGGGGAAGACGCCAGTAGAGATGGAGAGATTGAAGATGTGGGTAAGGGAGCGAATGAGGGAAGAGGGGGGTGACCGGAGGAGTTGAGAGGGGATAGGGTCCAGGGGGCAGGTAGTGAGGCGGGCTTCTGAGAAGACTATGGTGACTTCCTCAGTGGTAGTAGGGCTGAAGGAGTGCAGTAATGGGGAAGTTACAGTAGGCAGGGCCTTGGGTGTGGTGGGGGGCAGTGCCGTTGCGAGGTCAGAGGAGGGGAGAGATGAGGGGGTGATGGAAGGGGGGAGGCTAGATGGGGAGGTAGATTGCAAGTTGACTATGTCCTTGTGGATTGCGTCAATCTTGTTGTGGAGATGAGTGGCAATCTCGTGGGCGGTAAGTGAGGTACTGTGTGGAGGAGGGGGGGGGAGAGAGCAGGGAGTTGAAGGTGGAGAAGAGTCGGCGAGGGTAGGTGAAGAGGGTGTTGATCAGGTCAATGAAGTAGGCCTGCTTGGCGGCGTGGAGGGAGGAGGTGTAGGTGAGGAAGGCAGATTTGTAGAGGGAGAATGCATGAGGGGACCTGGTTTTGCGCCATAGTCTCTCCAGCGCACGACTGCGACGTTTGAGGCATTTAGTATGGTCGTTCTGCCATGGTTGGAGCGGTCTGGGTTTGATGTTGCGTGTGGTTAGGGGTGCCAGAGAGTCTAGGGTAGCTGATAGTGAGTCGTTGTACACGGTGGTGGCTAGGTCAGGACATGACAGTGAAAGGATGCTGTCGCGTAAGCGGTCGGCAGCCGAGTGGAGGGGGGCCGGGTGCAGGTTGCGAAGGTTGCGGCTGGTGATGGTTTGGCGCACTGGGGGGGGGGGGAGTTAGGGGAAGGGGAGATGGAGAACGTGAGGAGGTGGTGGTCGGAGAGAGGGAAGGGGGTGTTAGTGAAGTGGTTAAGGGTACAGAGGTGGGAGAAGACGAGGTCCAGGGTGTTCCCATTGATGTGGGTGGAGGATTGAGTGTATTGTGTGAGCGCGAAGGAGGAGGTTAGGTGGAGGAGTTGGGAGGTAGCTGGGGTGTTGTCGTTGATGGGGATGTTGAAGTGCCCGAGGATGATGGTCGGTAGCTCAGAGGAGAGGAAGAAGGGAAGCCAGGCGGCGAAGTCATCCAGGAAGCGGGCTATGGATCCGGGGGGCCTGTAGATCACTGCGATCCTTAGAGGGGGGGGGTGAGAAGAGCCGGATGCAGTGAGCTTCGAAGGAGGAGAATGTTAGGGAGGACCTGGAAGGTGCTCAGCGGTGATAGGAGCAGGCCGACACCACCACCTTTGTGACCGCCCAGTCTTGGTGAATGGGACCAGATGAGACCTCCATGGGAGAGTGCCGCAGGGGAGGTAGTTTCAGTGGCCTGTACCCAGGTTTCGGTGATGGCTAGGAGGTTGAGGGAGCGGGAGATAAAGAGGTCATGGATGGAAGTTAGTTTGTTGCAAACCGAACGGGCGTTCAGAAGTGCAACCGAGAGAGGGGGGATGGATGCGGGGAGGAGGTGCTCAGATATGAGGTTGAGGGGGTTGCGGCGGCTGGCGGGAGCAGGGGGGTCCCTGGAGGGGGGGTTCCTAGAGGGGGGGAGAGGTGGTGAGGGGCCAGGGTTCGGGGAGATGTCCCCAGCGGATAGGAGAAGGGTGAGGAGGGTGGCATGGGAATGGGAGGTGCAGGAGCGTTTGGGTCTGGTAGTGGTGGCACGTGGGTCGACCGGGGAGTGGAGTACCAGGAGGAGGTGGTGAGTGCCGTAGTGGGGAGAGGGCAGAAGTGAAGGGGCAATGTAGAGCTGTTTTGGGGGGGTGGGCGGGTAGAGGGAGGCGATTTTTGGTATGGAGGAGAGGAAAACGAGGAGGAGAAGTGCAGGTGGCATGCTGGGGTGAGTGCAGTGCTGTTCGGGTCAGGGGAGGTGAAGGGATACGGGTCAGGGCGAGGTGATGTGGAGAGTCTGTATCACCGTGGAGGAGTCCACTAGAGTCCTTCTGTAGGGGGAGAGTGGGAGTAAAGTCCAGCAGCTGGTTGGCTGCAATCTGTGGGTGCAGTATGCTGGCGTCCGAGGGGTCTTCAGTGGGTCCGGTGGATCGGCGAGTGGAGGGGACGTAGGGTGTGATGTCTGGGGGCGTTGGTAGGCACGGCGTCTGGTGATGCTGGCGGCTCGGTGACTGGAGATTCGCTGGGTGGTCCGGGAGATTCGCTGGGCGACGTCTCGATTCGCTGGGTGGTCCGGGTGTTGGGTGTCCAGAGGTGGTAGCTGGGTGCCCGGTAGCTGGGTGCTGGGTGTCCAGGGGTGGTAGCTGGGAGCCTGGTAGCTGGGTGCTGGGTGTCCAGGGGTGGTAGCTGGGAGCCTGGTAGCTGGGTGCTGGGTGTCCAGGGGTGGTAGCTGGGTGCCCGGTAGCTGGGTGCTGGGTGTCCAGGGGTGTTAGCTGGGTGCCCAGGAGCTTGGTGCAGGGTGTCCAGGGGTGTGCCCAGAACCGATGTAAGGGCTGGGCAGCGGAGCAGCGATCAGTGGGCCTGAGCTGGTTCCTGGTGGTCAGGGATGGACACAGGGCTAGTGAGGAGGGCCCTGCGGAGGCTGGCAAGTCTGTGGGGATCGGTGGTGGCAGCTTACCCGTTCTGGTGGTGCTGCCGTGCAGGTATCCTGGGGTGGTCCTGGGCTGCTGTCAGCTTGGTGGTCCTTGCTAGGCAGATCTTTGGTGGGGTGGTTGCTGTCACCTTGCGTCAGGCTGCTGTGGCCCTGGAGACGGTGGAGAGGGTCAGGGGAGGACCACTCCGCTGTGTGTCAGAGGGCAGGAGCCGAGGGACGGAACGGCGGCGCCGCGATTTGGCCGCGGTGCCGCAAGTCGGCCCGTGAATAAATCGAGGCCGCGGCTTCGCCGGTTTTAGTAGGCCGCGATTTCGGAGGGGGCCAAAACTGCTCAGGACCCCTCCCAGATGCTTCACTAGGGGCCGCAGGTGTGTCGGGGCCCTCGTAGTGTCCGTTGCCGCCCGGATGGCAGTGGATTAGGCAGTGGGGCGACGGAGCTCTCTGATGGCATGTTGCTCCGTCGCCATCTTGGAACAGGTATGTTCTCTTTATTATATCTATTTTTATCTATAATCTATGTTTTCTATTTCTTCACATGTGGCTCATGCTCAATATGATGGAGATTACTGAGAACATCTGATGAATGATTACTAACGATATGCTGCTGATTTATCTCCCATCCATTGATATATAAGATATGCTGGTTTATCACCAGTATCTGGTGAGTTTGCACTTTGATGGGGTGTTGAGCACTGGATCATTCACATTGGTGGAGGATTGATTATGTGTGAAAGAAAGATTCCATATCTTCATTGAAGGAAGATCATATGATATGTACAGTATATGGACTTTATTTGATGGACTTTGTTATTATTATTATACAGGATTTATAGAGCGCCAAGAGTTTGCTCAGCGCTTTAGGATCAGTTATTTGATTTTCACTATATCATTTTTTTATATAATTTTTGTGTCACAAATTTTCATTTTATTTTGTGGTTCTGGGTTTTCTAGACATTTATTTATTTCATTTATTTATTTATTTTAGTTGTAATTTAAGAGCGCTGTTATTGTGGTCTCTTTGCCACATATATATATACATAAGTCCTACATTTGTTTTTAAATTGGGGTATTTCTAATTCCTTCCCGCCCGGCCTATTGTACACTGACAGCCGAAGGGGAACCCTATTGTGCAAAGACAGCCGAGCGGGAACCCTATTGTGCAATGACAGCCGAAGGGGAACCCTATTGTAGAATGATGGCCGTGAGGGAACCCTATTGTAGAATGATGGCCGTGCGGGAACCCTATTGTACAATGACGGCCATGCGGGAACCCTATTGTACAATGACGGCCATGCGGGAACCCTATTGTACAATGACGGCCATGCGGGAACCCTATTGTACAATGACGGCCATGCGGGAACACTATTGTACAATGATGGCCGAGCGGGATAATTATTGTACAGTGACGGCCGTGCGAGAACCCTATTGTAGAATGACGGCCGTGCGAGAACCCTAATGTAGAATGACGGCCGTGCAGGAACCCTATTGTAGAATGACGGCCGAGCGGGAACCCTATTGTAGAATGATGGCCGTGAGAGAACCCTATTGTAGAATGACAGCCGAGAGGGAACCCTGTTGTAGAATGACGGCCGAGAGGGAACCCTGTTGTAGAATGACGGCCGTGCGTGAACCCTATTGTAGAATTACGGCCGAGCGGGAACCCTATTGTAGAATTACGGCCGAGCGGGAACCCTATTGTAGAATGACGGCCGTGAGAGAACCCTATTGTAGAATGACAGCCGTGCAGGAACCCTATTGTAGAATGACGGCCGAGCGGGAACCCTATTGTAGAATGACGGCCGTGAGAGAACCCTATTGTAGAATGACAGCCGAGAGGGAACCCTGTTGTAGAATGACAGCCGAGAGGGAACCCTGTTGTAGAATGACGGCCGAGAGGGAACCCTATTGTAGTATGACGGCCGAGCGGGAACCCTGTTGTTCAATAACGGCCGAGCGGGCACCCTGTTGTTCAATTACGGCCGAGCAGGAACCCTGTTGTACAATGACGTCCGTGCGGGAACCCTGTTGTACAATGACGGCCGTGCGGGAAACCTGTTGTACAATGATGGTAAAGCGGGATCCCTATTGTACAATGACGGCTGAGCGGGAACCCTATTGTACAAGGACGGCCATACGGGATCCCTATTGTACAATTACGGCCGAGTGGGAACCCTGTTGTAAAATGACAACCATTGCTGTGGTATTCAGACAGGGTAGTGGTAGTCAAGCAAAGTAAAGTACCCAAGAAAGCCTGGGATCGGTTCTGTTACACCTATTGTAGAATGACGGTCGTGCTGGAACCCTATCGTAGAATGAGGGCCGTGCGGGAACCCTATTGTACAATGACGGCCATACGGGATCCCTATTGTACAATGACAGCACAGTAGGATCCCTATTGTAGAATGATGGCCGTGCAGGAACCCTGTTGTAGAATGGCGGCCGAGCGGAAACCCTATTGTAGAATGACAGCCGAGTGGGAACCCTATTGTAGAATGACTGCCGAGTGGGAACCCTATTGTAGAATGACGGCCGAGCGGGAACCCTGTTGTACAGTGACGGCCCTGTGGGAACACTATTATACAGTGAGGGCAGAGTGGGATCCCTATTGTACAATGACGGGTTCCCGCACGGCCGTCATTGTACAATAGGGTTCCCGCACGGCCGTCATTGTACAATATGGATCCCGCTCGGCCGTCACTGTACAATAGGGTTCCCGCACGGCTGTCATTGTACAATAGGGTTCCCGCACGGCTGTCATTGTACAATAGGGTTCCCGCACGGCCGACGCTATACAATAGGGATCCCACTTTGCCGTCATTGTAAAATAGGGATCCTGCTCGGCCGTCATTCTACTATAGGGATCCCGTTTGGCCGTCATTCTACAATAGGGATCCCGCGCGGCCGTCATTCTACAATAGGGATCACGCTCGGCCGTCATTTTACAATAGGGATCCCGCTCGTCCGTCATTCTACAATAGGGATCCCGCTTTTCTGTCATTCTACAATAGGACTTCCGCTTTGCCGTCATTCTACAACAGAGATCCCGCTTTGCCGTCATTCTACAATAGGGTTCCCGCACGACCGTCATTGTACAACAGGGTTCCCGCACGACGGTCATTGTACAATAGGTATAATGGAACCAACCCAGGCTGCGCTTGGGTACTTCTGTTAGACTACCACTACCCTATCCGAACACCGACAACAGACAACACAGCAATGGCTGTCATTGTACAATAGGGATCCCGCTTGGCCGTCACTGTACAACAGGGATCCCGCTCTGCCGTCATTGTACAATAGGGATCCCGCTTGGCCGTCACTGTACAAAAGGGATCCCGCTCTGCCGTCATTGTACAACAGGGATCCCGCTCTGCCGTCATTGTACTACAAGGATCCCGATCGACCGTCATTGTACAATAGGGATCCCGCACGACCGTCACTGTACAATAGGGTTCCCGCATGGCCGTCATTCTTCAATGGGGTTCCTGCTCGACTGTCATTCTACAACAAGGTTCCCGCTCGGCCGTCATTCTAGAATAGGGTTCCCGCTCGGCCATCATTCTACAATACGGTTCCCGCTTGGCAGTCATTGTACAATAGGTGTAACGGAACAAACCCCAGGCTTTGCTTGGGTACTTTGCTTTGCTTGACTACCACTACCCTGTCTGAACACCACAGCAATGGCTGTCATTGTACAATAGGGTTCCCGCTCAGCAGTTATTGTACAATAGGGATCCCACTTTGCCTTCATTGCACAATAGGGATCCTGCACGACCGTCATTGTACAACAGGGTTCCCGCACGGCCCTCGTACAATAGGGATCCCGCATGTACGTCACTGTACAATATGGTTTCCGTATAGCCGTCATTGTACAATAGGGATCCCGCTGGGCCGTCATTGTACAATAGGGAACTCGCTCGGCTGTTGTTGCACAATAGGGATCCCGCCCGGCCGTCATTGTAGAATAGGGATCCCGCTCGACCGTCATTGTACAATAGGAATCCTGCACGACCGTCATTGTACAATAGAGTTCCCGCACGGACGTCATTGTACAATATGGTTCCCGCACGACCGTCGTACAATAGGGATCCCGCTCGGCCATCACTGTACAACAGTTTTCCCGCACGGCCGTCCTTGTACAATAGGGTTCCCGCACAGCCGTCATTGTACAACAGGGTTCCCGTATAGCCCTCATTGTTCAATAGGGATACCGTATAGCCGTCATTGTACAATAGGGATCCCGCACGGCCGTCATTGTACAACAGGGTTCCCGTATAGCCCTCAATGTTCAATAGGGATCCCGTATAGCCGTCATTGTACAATAGGGATCCCGCTCGGCCGTCATTGTATAACAGAGTTCCCGCTTGGCAGTCACTGTACAATAGGGATCCCGCTCGGCCGTCACTGTACAATAGGGTTCCCGCACGGCCGTCATTGTACAATAGGGTTCCCGCACGGCCGTCGCTATACAATAGGGTTCCCGAACGGCCGACACTGTACAATAGGGATCCCACTTTGCCGTCATTGTACAATAAGGATCCTGCTCGGCCGTCATTCTACAATAGGGATCCCGCGCGGCTGTCATTCTACAATAGGGATTCCGCTCGGCCGTCATTTTACAATAGGGATACCGCTTTTCTGTCATTCTACAATAGGAATTCCGCTTTGCCGTCATTCTACAATAGGGTTCTCGCACGGCCGTCACTGTACAACAGGGTTCCCGTATGGCCGTCATTGTACAACAGGGTTCCCTTACGGCCGTCATTGTACAACAGGGTTCCCGCACGACCGTCATTGTACAATAGGTATAATGGAACCAATCCAGGCTGCGCTTGGGTACTTCTGTTAGACTACCACTACCCTATCCGAACACCGACAACAGACAACACAGCAATGGCTGTCATTGTACAATAGGGATCCCGCTTGGCCGTCACTGTACAACAAGGTTCCCGCTCAGCTGTCACTGTACAACAGGGATCCCACTCTGTCGTCATTGTACTACAAGGATCCCGCTCGGCCGTCATTGTACAATAGGGATCCCGCACGACCGTCACTGTACAATGGGGTTCCTGCTCGACCGTCATTCTACAACAAGGTTCCTGCTCGGCCATCATTCTACAATAGGGTTCCCGCTTGGCTGTCATTGTACAATAGGTGTAACGGAACAAACCCCAGGCTTTGCTTGGGTACTTTGCTTTGCTTGACTACCACTACCCTGTCTGAACACCGCAGCAATGGCTGTCATTGTACAATAGGGTTCCCGCTCAGCAGTTATTGTACAATAGGGATCCTGCACGACCGTCATTGTACAATAGGGATCCCGCTCGGCCATCACTGTACAACAGTTTCCCCGCACGGCCGTCATTGTACAACAGGGTTCCCGCACGGTCCTCATTGTACAATAGGGATCCCGTATAGCCGTCATTGTACAATAGGGTTCCCGCTCGGCTGTCATTGTACAATAGGGATCTCGCTCGGCCGTCATTGTACAATAGGGATCCCACTCGGCCGTCATTGTATAACAGAGATCCCGCTTGGCAGTCATTGTACAATAGGTGTAATGGAACCGACCCCAGGATGCGCTGGGGTACTTCCGTTAGACTACCGCTTCCCTATCCGAACACCGACAACAGACAACACAGCAATGGCAATCATTGTACAATGATTGCCCCGTTGTAGAATGATGGCTGAGTGAGAATCCTATTATCCTGGGAGGACGTCATATGACACCCTCCTGGCTTTGTTTTGCTCCTGGGGGATCCTGCCTCCAGTAGTGATTCTTCCTTCTTCCCTCCTGTCTGTCCCTCTGGTTTGCACCAATCCTGCGACCCGCACAGGATGGCAATCCTCGGTCCTGGCATGGAGGATTCTTACTAATACTAAAGATAATCCTATCACAAGATGATTGTTTTTAGTCTCGGAGGATTCTTATTATTACTAAAGTCCTGTGTGGGATCTATTATTAGAGGATTCTTCTGTCTGAATAGAACTAACATTGGGAGCGAACACTAAGCTCCTCCCTCCTCCTATAATCTCCTCCTCTTACGCCGTACAACATCCATATAAACACTTACTGCATTTCCAAGCCGTTTTTCCAAATTCTGCGAATCCCTGAAAACAATGGAGAAACCATTGGCCGACTCTACGAATCCTCAGACAGATATTCTCTCTGGCCTCCTCGCACGCTGCCATGATTTCATCCAACTTGTTGGTAAAACGATAAAATCTCTTCCAGGCTTTCCAGGCGTTCATGATGACGTCCTCTTCAGTCCAAAGATTGAAACTCCAATCTCAGAGAAATCTGAAAGCACGTCCTCTCCTGTGCACCGCTCAAATGAAATGACTGACTGCTGTGCTGACTCTGCTCACTGTGACATCACTTCCTCTGTCATGACCATATATGGGCATACAAGCCCCGCCCACTTTTTAAAAAAACCTGTTCAAATCCACCCTGGTCATATGACCATATATGGACATACAAGCTCCGCCCACTCCCCCCAGACACCAATACGGTGCCTCTAACACCAGGATTGTCGGGATGATGATAAAATATATAAAACCCAAAACTGAAATGGTTCTCAGTCACTCCACCCTGACAACATTTACAAACATTGATAACGTCCCATATATGTGTCACATACAAAAATATGAATCCAGAAAATAGATCTGTGATATGATGCCGGGTGACAGGTCCTCTTTATACAGACATTGGGATCTATTACCTTCTATGCCCCTCCCCCCAGCACAGAATAGATGAGAACCTGAACTAAAGCTGGGGGAGGGACATGTACTGAGCTTCTATTCTGCTCAGCCAATCACAGTGTGGTGAATTTATCAACACAGGAGAGGCTGTGCATGGCGACCAATCAGCTTCTCTATTCACCTGATTTAGTTAAGCTTTGAGCACGGAAGAATGAAGCTGATTGGTGGACAGTTACAGATGTTTCTGCCTTCATAATTTCATTTCGCACAATCTGGGCACCGCCTAGAAGGCGGGTCTGCCGGGGAGCATGACCGCAACCAATCAGAGACAGGAGGAGGGGCCCAGAGGTAAACATAGTCCGGCTCCTCCCCCAACGACTTCTCAGTAGTCCGGACAACCAGCCGAGGCATACAGAGGGCGGGAGGAGATGGAACGGAGGAAGGCCGGAGCCCAGCGGGAGGAGAGAGCAACCCCCGGCCGGCCAATCCCTTCATAGACTTCCCGGTGAGTCCTCCTCCCCCTCCCTGTATATATATTATCACTGAGCCCGGAAACTGCTGTGTATCCACCCCTCTCCTCTGTATATACACCCCTCCCCCCATTCTCTGTATATACACCTCTCCCCCCCCCTCTGTATATATACACCACACCCCTCCCCCCCCCCCTCTGTATATATACACCACACCCCTCCCCCCTCCTCTGTATTTACACCACACCCCTACCCCCTCCTCTGTATATACACCACACCCCTCCCCCCTCCTCTGTATATACACCGCACCCCTCCTCTGTATATACACCGCACCCCTCCTCTGTATATACACCTCCCCCCTCCTCTGTATATACACCGCACCCCTCCTCTGTATATACACCTCCCCCCTCCTCTGTATATACACCTCCCCCCTCCTCTGTATATACACCACACCCCTCCTCTGTATATACACCGCACCCCTCCTCTGTATATACACCTCCCCCCTCCTCTGTATATACACCACACCCTTCCTCTGTATATACACCACACCCCTCCTCCCTCCTCTGTATATACACTACACCCCTCCCCCACTGTATATACACTACACCCCTCCCCCTCTGTATATACACCGCACCCCTCCTCCCTCCTCTGTATATACACCACACCCCTCCCCCTCTTTATATACACTGCACCCCTCCTCCCTCCTCTGTATATACACTACACCCCTCCCCCTCTGTATATACACCGCACCCCTCCTCCCTCCTCTGTATATACACCACACCCCTCCTCTGTATATACACCACAGCCATCCCCCCTCCTCTGTATATACAACACAGCCCTCCCCCCTCCTCTGTATATACACCACACCCCTCCCCCCTCCTCTGTATCTGTATATACACCACAGCCCTACCCCCTCCTCTGTATATACACCTCTACCTTCCCCCCTCCTCTGTATATACACCACACCCCTCCCCCACTGTATACTGAGCACTGATCCTGTATATACACCTCACACTTCCTTTATACATTCCCACCGCTCATATATACCGAAATATTACCTCCCCCCTTAAAAAATTTACCACTTATCCCTCACTTTGCATTTATAGTATATACTGAGCCTCTATATAACCCCCCCCTTCTTTACTGCCAATCTATACCTCCCTTTCCCCACTGCTTGTGAATACCCCCCATTCTCTACTGCCTGTATATACCACCACCCTCCTCCCACTGCCTGTATATACAACTTCCCCTTCTCTGCTGCCTGTATATAACCCCCCCTTCTTTACTGCCTGTATATAACGCCCTCTTCTGCCTATATTTACCACCCCCCTTATTTACTGCCTGTATATAACCCCCCCTACTTTACTGCCTGTATATAACACCCTCTTCTCTTCTGCCTGTATTTACCACCCCCCTTATTTACTGCCTGTATATAATCCCCCCCCCCCCCTTATTTACTGCCTGTATTGGAACATATGTGGTTGTATTCTGGATTACACGAAGTGCTCTCTATATTGAACCTTTTTCTTGTTCTCTTTGTAACTCAATAAATACAGATTTTTTTTTTTTTTTCTTAATCTGCGTGTTCTGTAGTTCCTGTCATGTCTGCACCCGGTATTTATTTTGTGATATAAAACATTTCAACAACGAGTTTCGTGGGGAAGAAAATGGCAAATAAAAATCTCCTGTAGTGTATAGAATTGTGACACAAGTCATATTGTAATTGAATGTTATTAGAAATGACCTTTCCTGTTCAGTCATCAGCGCTGTGATCTTCTGTAATATACAACATGGCAGCCTGGAGGTGTTCTACACACAGATGGTGTACAGAGCGCCCCCCACAAATGTCATTTCCTGCTTGTGTGATTGGTTGACTGATTTCCCAGAAGTCTGCACTAAGATACAAGTCGGATATTGGGCATCCTCTGCAACAAAAATGTCATTTTTGATGAGATACTCAAAAAACTTCATAAAAACTTCCATGCAGAGTGAAAACTTTGTGAAAATTGTGATCGTGTGTACACACATATCCTCAGTTCGTCATTGAAATCACATGACTTACCCTGAGTGATTTCAGTGACGCAACACATTGGTATGCAGTGACGCAGCTTCCGGCACGTGGTGACGCACAGCCGGCGTGGACGCCATCTTAGGACACCCAATTTCCCTAAGCCATGCAGTACACCCAAGCATGAGGTTTATATACAATTTTGTGATGTTATACAAGTGAGTGGGCATTTGTTATTTAACCTCTTGCCGTCCGCCTGCTGTTTATAAATGGCAGGGCGGTGGTACTCCAGGGGCGGGTTGCCGTTCATAAACGGCACCCGTCTTTTCTAGCTGTGCGCACTCCTTGGGAGCGTTCAGCACCACGATCCGGTGCCCGCTGTGTCCTCAGGACACAGTAAAACACCGATCATCGGACGGGACCTCTGTACGAGGTCCCGATCATGTGATAACTGATAGGCCAATCAGTGATCACATGCAAAGTAGTAAGCAAGATATCACTTGTGACATCATTGCTTACTACGTGTGAAATCTGTGAATGATCACAGAGGTCACATGGTACAAGGCTATTCACAACAGCCTTGTACCATGTGACAAGGTGTGACCAATCACAGCCCACTCAGTATTTCTCAATGGCTGCAAGAATGCAGACAGAAAGAGAAATGATTGCTTTTACATCCTATATGGGTGTAAAAGCAATCACTGTAAAAAAAAAAAAAAAAAAAAAAAAAATCTTCATCACCCCCACAAGTAGTACAGTGTCACCATGGTGACACTGTACTGCTAGGGTGACAGTATGTAAAAAAAAAATAAAAAAACATAAATAATAATATACAAAAATAAAAATTTAAAAAAAAGTTTAAAAATGATCATTTTTGGTTTTAAACTAATTTGGCTTATTTTTATTTTACTAAAAATATAACGGAATAAATTTTTGTCAAGATTTATGATGAAAGATTATTTATTTGCAAAATTTTATAAGAAAAACACTTTTTAAAAAAATTTTTGGACATTTTCATTTACATAGCAAAAAAAAATAAAAATCCCAGCGGTGAAAAATACCACCAAAATAAAGCTTTATCTGTCTCAAAAAAATGGTAAAAAATTCATATGGGTACAGTGTTGCATGACCGCGCAATTGTCATTCAAAGTGTGATAGCGCTGAAAGCTGAAAATTGCCCTGGTCAGGAAGGGGGGTGAAAGTGTCCGGACTGGAAGTGGTTAAAATAAAGGCTTTATTACTGTAATTACTACACTGTGGAGGGTCTTTTGTCTCTCACCATGGGGGGTATGGGAGAGTATGTTATATAGCAGATGTACATGTCGTGGGGGGCCTGGAGAACCGTGTTACCTACCAGAGAGGGGGCCACAGGTGGATTACTTCTGATACCAGCTATTGCCAGAGAAGGATCCTGGAGTGATCCTGAAAGCGAGGTGGCCCAGTGGCTCACTAAAAGGAGGTGAGGGGGCAATTTAGCCACTGAGGATATGTGTGTAGACACCATCACAATTTTCACAAACTTTTCACTCTGCATGGAAGTTTTTTTGAAGCACAATTGATTTGGAAGATTTATGGACTATTAGAGACTTTATCTGTTACATATATATTTATTTATATACCTTTTTTACAGTTTTTATTTATGATTGCATTTTGTATGTAATAATTAGTTTGGTCACTTTATGGTATTTATATATTTTGCACAAGTCCCTTTGTGTGTTATTTCCCCATTCTTAGGAGTTTCATGATATACCTACTTAAGTAGGAGGTGTTGGGGGGTTTATTGTTTCCCAATCATTTGTGTGGTATTGATGACACCTTATAGAGGCCGTGTAGATGACCTCAGGATGCACTTTGTGAGCACTTTAGTTAGTATGTACACCATATACATCTATATTGATCTTATCATTAATTATTGTTTTGTGTGTGACAATCGCATGATTTATTGATTTGAATATTATTTATGGTGTTTTTTAGCGCTGCACTATTTTATTATTTGATTACACTGACTGTTAAGGTATCAGTTTAGAGTGTTGGCTGCTTTATTATTTACATATCACTTCCTTTAAGCGCAGGAGGAATTTTCCAGTTGATTGACAATTATGAAATCCCTCCCATTACATTCACTCTGCACATGGACACAGACAAACAAACAGCTATAGCGGGTAAAATAAGTACTGAACACGTCACCATTTTTCTCTGTAAATATATTTCTAAAGGTGCTCATGACATGAAATTTTCCCCACATGTCGGTAACAACCCATGCACTCCATACAGATCAGCAGTTTTTGAAATACTCAGACCAGCCCGCCTGCTACCAACAACCATGCCACATTCAAAGTCACCTAAATCCCCTTTATTCCCCATTCTGATGCTCAGTTTGAACTTCAGCAAGTCGTCTTCACCACGTCTAGATGCCTAAATGCATTGACTTGCTGCCATGTGATTGGCTGATTAGCAATTTGTGTTACCAAGCAATTGAGTAGGTGTACCTAATAAAGTGGCCGGTGAGTGTATATTGTTATTATACAGGATTTATATAGCCAACAGTTTGCTCAGCACTTTACAATATAAAGGGAGACAATACAGCAACAATACAGTTCAATACAAGAGGGTTAGGAGGGCGTATGTGAACTATTATATGCACTGTTTGCTTGTGCTGTAGTCCTCATAAAAAGGGGGTATCCAGACCCCCCCACCCCGATACACACCGGCTTTCATGGAATTTATTCTTTATTAAAATACCACTTTGGACTTTTTGACCATTGGTGTAATCCTCCTACTCCTTCTTGCATAATCTGAGAACTAAGTAGTATCTTCAGCCCAAGGCCTCTTTCACATAGGCAGCCACGAAAGGGGGCTGTGGCAAAAACGGGCAATTAAGCCGTGGTTTTCATGGCCATCTAAAATCTATCATACAGCCATAGGGAGATTGTAGAAATGTGGTCGCTGCGAGACTTTGCATCACAGCCGCAGCAAACTTAACTCGGCTTGTGGAGCTGACAGGTGGCACCTCCAGTCAAACTCACCCGTTCGAGTCAGTGAAGCCGCACCAATAGGGGATATATAACAAATGAAATGTAGGTGAATATACAAAATCCAATAGATCTCTATGAAAGGAGATTCCAAAATGACTATAAATAAAATGGCTGGTGAACACCCGGCTGACCATCAAACCCATACAAAACAAATAATATTCATTTTAGTGTATATTTCTTCCTAAAAATTTGTGTTTAATAAACAGCTGCACAAATATCATGCGACATAAAAAAAATTGCCACAGCCACCACTTTATTCTCCAGGGCCTCTGCTTTCAGAAAGTATATAATGAATGAGAGTTTTCTAGCAAAAAAATACTGATATTTACACATATGTGAAAAATTAAAAAAATTGCCCAGAGCAGCAAGTAATTAAAGGAAGGGATTGCTTTCCCCCACCGAGCCGAGATCTGACAACTACAGCTGGGGTGCCGATATGCAAGAGATAATAAATCAAAATCATGTCACATGATCCCAGAGCTGCACCAGTACCCCCCCTCCCCCAATTATTATCTGCCAAATTTGAAAACAGCATGGCTGTGTGGGGCTCCACCCTTACCGCCGGGTCATTCATTCATTCACAGACTTCCATGAATTAATGAACTGCAAGTCCTTACAGCCTTAGCGGCTGTTGGTTTGTAGTTTTCAATGAACTACCGTGACACTATGGAACGCCCTGGCAGTTCATTGAAACTTCCTGCCAGAATATCTGCTTTGCCTTACATGCAGTTCACCCCGTACATCCTGTACACCCCTTACATCCAGTACATCTCATACACCCCGTACATCCAGTACATCTCGTACACCCCGTACATGCCGTGCATCCCGTACACCTCTTACATCCAGTACATCTCGTACACCCCGTACATCCAGTACATGCCGTGCATCCCGTACACCCCGTACATCCAGTACATCCCATACACCCCGTGCATCCCGTACGACAAACAGATATTCTGACAGGTCTGCAGACCTGCATGGCATCAGCCATCTACTGATCCCTGGTGCAATGCTTTCCAGGCTCCTTTGGACATAAATAATGCACATTTTTTTACCTGCAAAAAATCTGCCTCCCTCAAGTGTCCTTCATTCGCAAGTTTGACATTTGGAAGGTATGTGTAATAAAGGGCCCATTCGATGGAAGTAAAGGGCCCCGGTATCGGTGGAAAGAGTCTTGGCCAGAGTTCAGGGAGGCCCTTCAAGGTTTCTTGCACCGGGGCCCTAAATGTTCTAGTCATGCCTCTGACTAGAGGAGTTTTTTTTAAGTGTAGGACTATCCTAAACAACAATAAAGTCCTACATTTAGAAAAATATAGACCAAAGAAAAAAATTGATATAGAATCAATGTATCCTAAAGCCTATATCATCGCACATCATGAATATAGTATTTAGAATAGTTGATTATATTGGAGCTGCTACTATACACTAATGAGTAGTTTCATATTCTCCTCTAATAAGGTGTCTAAATGAGGCAATCAGCGTAGTTTGGGTCATCCTGTGTTCAATTGTCAGAAGGTGTTGCTATGTAAATCTATGCCAACCAATGGGAGACTGTGTGGCTCTATAAGAGCTAGCTTAATCCACTGCTAATCACACCCTCGGGCGAAGTCGTGTGACGAAACGCGTTAGAGGGTGATCCAGCAGTGAAGTCATCACGTACGCCATTATCACGTGTCTGATCCACATGACTGCAATCGCGTCATCTGTTGCAGGCAGGTGAGACGTCACTGTGTGTGTTGGAAGCCGTGTACTAAGCGCTGCAGGCTGGGACCGATTTTTAAATTAAAAGGCTTTATATTTGCTTAATGTGAGTGCAGTTTTAAGGGGGAATTTGTTGGAATAAAATTTCTGAAACGTTTTTACACTATAGAGAGTTTTATTTATTTATTTATCTATCGAGTTTATATAGCGCCAAAGGGTTTGCTCAGCGCTGTACAATAGAGGGGGGGACAATACATGAAACAGTACAGTAACAACAAACAGCACACGAGGGGTTAGAGGGCCCTACTCTTTCGAGCTTACAATCTAGGAGGGAGGGGGTAGAGGTACAGGAGGAAATGGCTGTGGGGGATGGAGTAGTAGGAGGAGGGAAGGGCAGCCGCTGTTAGGTGAGGGTGGGGTAGGCTTCCCTGAAGAGGTGGGTTTTCAGGGAGCGCCTGAAGGTGAGGAGGGAAGGTGACAGTCTGATGGATTGGGGCAGTGAGTTCCAGAGGATGGGGGAGGACCTGGAGAAGTTTTGCAGTCGTGCGTGGGAGGAGGAGACCAGGGAGCAAGATAGGAGGTCCTGTGAAGAGCGAAGGGTACGGGTAGGGTGGTACCTGGGAATCAGGTTGGTGAGGTAGTTAGGGGCAGTGTTGTGAATGGCCTTGTAGGTCAGAGTGAGCAGTTGGAATTTAATGCGTTGGGCAATGGGGAGCCAGTGGAGGGAGAGGCAGAGGGGGGAGGCAGAGGTGGAGCGGCTGGTGAGGTGGATGAGTCTGGCAGCTGAGTTCAGGATGGTCTGAAGCGGGGAGAGTTTGCACTGGGGTAGGCCGGTGAGGAGGGAGTTGCAGTAGTCAAGGCGTGAGATAATCAGGGAGTGTACGAGTAGTTTAGTGGTGTCTGGGGTAAGGAAGGAGCGAATCTTGGCGATGTTCCGGAGGTGGAGCCTGCATGTATTTGTAAGTGATTTGACATGAGGTTGAAAGGAAAGGTTTGAGTCCAGAATGACGCCAAGGACCTTGGCTTGCTGGGCAGGATTGATGGTGGTGTTGTTGGTAGTGATGGAAAGGATGGGGGGGGGCGCGGGAAGGGGGAAAGACGAGAAGCTCGGTTTTGGAGAGGTTGAGCTTGAGGAAATGGAGCGACATCCAGTCAGAGATGACGTTTAGGAGGTGAGTGATGCGGGCGGAGAATGTGGGGGTGAGGTGAGGGGTGGATAGGTAGATTTGAGTATCATCAGCGTAGAGGTGGTAGTTGAAGCCGTGGGAGTGTATGAGTTTGCCAAGGGAGGAGGTGTAGATGGAGAAGAGAAGGGGTTCAAGGACAGAGCCCTGGGGGACCCCAACAGAGAGGGGGAGGGAAGAGGAGGTGGCACCGTTGTAGGAAACGCTGAAGGAGCGTTGGGATAGATAGG
This sequence comes from Staurois parvus, assembly GCF_062004578.1. Classification (NCBI taxonomy): domain Eukaryota; kingdom Metazoa; phylum Chordata; class Amphibia; order Anura; family Ranidae; genus Staurois; species Staurois parvus. Next base: position 345,723 of record NW_028318041.1, on the reverse strand, counting down.
ATGAGAACCAGGAGAGAGCGGTGTCTCTGATGCCAAGGGAGAGTAGTTTATTAAGGAGGAGGGGGTGGTCGACTGTGTCAAAGGCCGCGGAGAGGTCTAGGAGAAGGACAGAGTAGTCGCCTTTGGCTTTGGCGGTTAGCAGATCGTTGGTGATTTTGAGGAGGGCAGTTTCGGTGGAGTGTAGGGGACGGAAGCCGGACTGTAGTGGGTCAAGGAGGTTGCTGTCAGTTAGGTGGGCGCTTAGGCGATCGTAGACCAAGCGCTCAAGGAGCTTGGACGTGAGTGGCAGCAGGGAAATTGGTCTGAGGTTGTTGAGGTCAGTGGGGTCCAGGGAGGGCTTTTTGAGTATGGGGTGATGTGCGCATGTTTTAGGGGGGAGGGGAAGACGCCAGTAGAGAGGGAGAGATTGAAGATGTGGGTAAGGGAGAGGATGAGGGAAGAGGGGGGTGACCGGAGGAGTTGAGAGGGGATAGGGTCCAGGGGGCAGGTAGTGAGGCGGGCTTCTGAGAAGACTCTGGTGACTTCCTCAGTGGTAGTAGGGCTGAAGGAGTGCAGTAATGGGGGGGTTACGGTAGGCAGGGCCTTGGGTGTGGTGGGGGGCAGTGCCGTTGCGAGGTCAGAGGAGGGGAGAGATGAGGGGGTGATGGAAAGGGGGAGGCTAGATGGGGAGGTAGATTGCAAGTTGACTATGTCCTTGCGGATTGCGTCAATCTTGTTGTGGAGATGAGTGGCAATCTCGTGGGCGGTAAGTGAGGTACTGTGTGGAGGAGGGGGGGGGAGAGAGCAGGGAGTTGAAGGTGGAGAAGAGTCGGCGAGCGTAGGTGGAGAGGGTGTTGATCAGGTCAACGAAGTAGGCCTGCTTGGCGGCGTGGAGGGAGGATGTGTAGGTGAGGAAGGCAGATTTGTAGAGGGAGAATGCATGAGGGGACCTGGTTTTGCGCCATAGTCTCTCCAGCGCACGACTGCGACGTTTGAGGCATTTAGTATGGTCGTTCTGCCATGGTTTGAGCGGTCTGGGTTTGATGTTGCGTGTGGTTAGGGGTGCCAGAGAGTCTAGGGTAGCTGATAGTGAGTCGTTGTACGCGGTGGTGGCTAGGTCAGGACATGACAGTGAAAGGATGCTGTCGTGTAAGCGGTCGGCAGCCGAGTGGAGGGGGGCCGGGTGCAGGTTGCGAAGGTTGCGGCTGGTGATGGTTTGGCGCACTGGGGGGGGGAGTTAGGGGAAGAGGAGATGGAGAACGTGAGGAGGTGGTGGTCGGAGAGAGGGAAGGGGGTGTTAGTGAAGTGGTTAAGGGTACAGAGGTGGGAGAAGACGAGGTCCAGGGTGTTCCCATTGATGTGGGTGGAGGATTGAGTGTGCTGTGTGAGCGCGAAGGAGGAGGTTAGGTTGAGGAGTTGGGAGGTAGCTGGGGTGTTGTCGTTGATGGGGATGTTGAAGTCCCCGAGGATGATGGTCGGTAGCTCAGAGGAGAGGAAGAAGGGAAGCCAGGCGGCGAAGTTATCCAGGAAGCGGGCTATGGATCCAGGGGGCCTGTAGATCACTGCGATCCTTAGGGGGGTGGGTGAGAAGAGCCGGATGCAGTGAGCTTCGAAGGAGGAGAAGGTTAGGGAGGGGGGGTTAGGGAGGACCTGGAAGGTGCTCTGCGGTGATAAGAGCAGGCCGACACCACCACCTTTGTGACCGCTCAGTCTTGGTGAATGGGACCAGATGAGACCTCCATGGGAGAGTGCCGCAGGGGAGGTAGTGTCAGTGGCCTGTATCCAGGTTTCGGTGATGGCTAGGAGGTTGAGGGAGCGGGAGATAAAGAGGTCATGGATGGCAGTTAGTTTGTTGCAAACCGAACGGGCGTTCAGAAGTGCAACCGAGAGAGGGGGGATGGATGCGGGGAGGAGGTGCACAGGTATGAGGTTGAGGGGGTTGCGGCGGCTGGCGGGGGCAGGGGGGTCCCTGGAGGGGGGGAGAGGTGGTGAGGGGCCAGGGTTCGGGGAGATGTCCCCAGCGGATAGGAGAAGGGTGAGGAGGGTGGCATGGGAATGGGAGGTGTAGGAGCGTGTGGGTCTGGTAGTGGTGGCACGTGGGTCGACCGGGGAGTGGAGTACCAGGAGGAGGTGGTGAGTGCCGTAGTGGGGAGAGGGCAGAAGTGAAGGGGCAATGTAGAGCTGCTTTGGGGGGGTGGGCGGCTAGAGGGAGGCGATTTTTGGGATGGAGGAGAGGAAGACGAGGAGGAGAAGTGCAGGTGGCATGCTGGGGTGAGTGCAGTGCTGTTCGGGTCGGGGGAGGTGAAGGGATACGGGTCAGGGCGAGGTGATGTGGAGAGTCTGTATCACCGTGAAGTCCACGATTATTATATAGTAAAACATTGCAGTTTCAATGCATTTCACATACATTTTGTCCCGAGTGCTTTGTCCTGCGCCCTGCCTGCATTTTTACTGTTCTTTCTGCCTGGAAACTGAGAAAAGTCCATGGCGTCCAAAAAGCGTCCCTTTATGTCAAAAGCGGTTTTAGACCGGCTAGAGAACAGCGATAGTAAATCAGAACCACTTGCAGAATTGACTGATAATGATTCATGGGGGAAATTCCTCATCAGACACTGAAAACGATTTTGCGACTTTGCTCAGCGATGTGCGAATTTGCCTCTGTATTTCAAATTTCAGTGTTTTTGGTTTGATTATATTATTAAATTAAATATATTATTATATTATTATTTTTTATGATTATTTATTAAATTATAATTTATGATTTCGTGTTTCAAGTTTTATCATACCCGGGATGTTTACTAGACTCTTGTTCGGAGAGATTTCAGTGAGTTATTCCTAAAAATTACAGCCTACAATAAAAAACTACATATTTCCATGCAAAAAAATGGTACTGCTTTCAGCACAAAAAATCGGAAATAATCATACCGCCGAGGAGGTTAAAAGCATAAATACTGTACAGGGACATGATTAAAAAATCATAAATGCATTGAAAACCAATTAATCCGTTCCGGAGGTCAGAAAAAAGTAAAAAGAAAAGTATTGTGTTCAAAACTCTTTATAAAGTGCTCTTTAAAGGCATAAATACTGTACAGGGATGTGATTTAAAAAAAATTGTAAATGCATTGAAAACCAATTAATCCGTTGGTACTGCAAGAAAAATTCGTAAACCGAGGCATTATTTTCAATGGATTTTCATTCGTAAACCAAAAATTACGTTAACCGAGGCGTTCGGAAACCGAGGTACACCTGTGTGTGTTTTATATGAATGATCTGGATTCCCTATGTGATTGCATTTAAAGGGATATGCGCACTTATTATTGCTTTATTCCATGGCTAATGTCGGTATTCAGACACTTGGTACTGCTGCAGTCTCCTACCCTAAGCGCAAGTTTACCTTTTTTCTTTTTTCTACTTGCGTTGTATGTATAGTGGCTCATGCGTACAGATGCAAGTCTCCAAAATCAAATAGTCTGAGTTCAGGATTGTACATCACTACACATACGCCAGCGTGTTGACTCTTTAGGGAGGAATGTGGCTTTACCTCTGTGCAGGAGCTTCCTACAATAAGGACCGGTAACTGCTGTTCTCTCACCTTGTGCCAGGTGACTGGTCTTGTCTCCGCCCCCTCCTGTAGATGTTATGACCTCATTCAGACATTTCTCATCGGCATGCCTGTTCCTGGCCACTGACCCAAACCATTAAAGGCAGCCAGGCAACTTAGCATTTTTATGAGTTCAATAATAGCAGCATCTATATTTCTCCCTCAGTGCCAAACAAAAAAAATGATCTGACCACAGGAAAGTTCCATGCTCCCGTTTTCACTGCTTGCTTGCACTTGGTACTGCTTAGTTGCTAAAGTGCACTTTTAATGAAAAAAAAAAAATGAAGTTTACTTTTTACCTGCGTAATATAACTTAAAGCTAATCATAGATCATAGTTACATAGTTAGTCTGGCTGAAAAAAAGACAAAAGTCCATCCAGTTCAGCCATAGAAAGAAAAAAAAAAAAAGTTATAATCCTACACCCACAGCTGATCCAAAGGAAGGCAAAAAAAATTCCAGCAAAGCATGATCCAATTTGCTCCTGCAGGGAAAATAATTCCTTCCTGATCCCCCGAGAGGCAATCGGATATTCCCTGGATCAACTTTACCTATAAATGTTATCAGTATAATCCGAAAGCAAAAGACGCGCACTGATGTCTCCACAGACAACACATAAACCGGTGTTAAATTCACAGACAAAAAATGATTATGTTGTACTTTACCAATCTTTAAAATTGGTGGTTGCATTAGTTTTTCTTTTTTAGGATTCTTTTCCTTTATGTTAACCTGGTGATCTAGTCAGTAACACACTTCGTGTCTGAAGGTGTTTCTACTCTGGATGGAGGAATAACAGAGACACCTTTTGGACAGCAGCATTGCCAGTCTGGGGAGGGTAGTGTTAGATGCATAGTAGATTTAGATGGACTTGGCTAACAGATTAAAGCTGAAGTCCAGCGAACACTTTTTAAAGCTGAATTCCAGAATTCAGAAACTTTGCAAAACGTGCAGGTACACTGTAAGTTGAGTCCAATTAGGTGCATGTCACCTCCTGGACTTATCTCTTTTACTTATGTCACAGGTTTATTGCACTCAGGAGGATACACTGAGGGCTGTGAGGGGAGAGAAGCACACACAGCAGCTAGGCCAGCCCCTTCCCTCAGTATCCCATTCATAGAAGTCTTTGTATTTTGTGAATTAGTTCACATATTACAAAGGCTTCTGTGAATGGGCAGAAGAAGAGGAGGGGCGGGCATAGCAGTTCCAGCAGCTCTTTCTTGAAGGAACTGAGACCACAGTGAGCAGCGCTGGAGCTCCAGAAGTTATCTTCCTGGCGCAGAATAAACCTTTCAGATGTAAATAGACGTAAGCCTACAAGGCTTAGTTGGACTTACATGTGCCTGCAGTGTTTACAAAAGTACCTGAATTCCTGGAGTTCAGCTTTACCCCTCATGCACACTGGGGGGACCTTTTGATAATGCTGGTAACATTAGCTGTGTAAAGTCACATAAAAAATTAGTTTTTCAGCTTTTTTTAGCGTTTGTGCATGAGCGTTTAGCTGCGTTTTCACGTGATATTCCATGTTTGCGTATTTTAGCGGGTTTTTTTTCTACCAAAAAAACATTTTTTTGTCAATAAAAGTCCAAAAACGCTGGTTTGCTGCGTTTTACTGCGTCTTACCGTGTTTTGCCGCATTTTTTAGCATTTTTCAGCGTTGAAAGATGTGCGCTGATGAGGCTGCACTGATGAGAAGGGACTGACAGATGGCACTAATGATCAGTGCATTGATTCGCAGTGAAAGTCCTCATGCACACGGGACGCTTTGATAAGGCTAGTAATGTTGTGTAAAGTCGCGTTAACCACTTCCTGTCCAGCCCATGTATATAAACGGCTGGACGGGAGCAGTGCTGGAGCGGGTTGCTGTTTATAAACGTCCTCCCTGCTTCTGCGCGCTCACCGATCGTTGTACGGGACCTCTGTGTGAGGTCCCGATCATGTGATCAGTGATTGGCCAATCAGTGATTGTAGTGGATTGTGATAAACAGTCCACGTTTTATTAGATGATCAGTAAAATGACAATTTTATAGTCTTGCTACTGTCTGTTTCTTGCTCTTTAAATTCCTTACTCTCTTAAGTAAACAATCAGATATAGGTTGACAGAACAATGATGATAATTAAGATGGCGCCTTCATCTGGAGTCTCACCCTTGGTGACTCATTAGGAGAAAAGTATTTTTTTAATGTAAACAACCCCCATAAAAGGGAATGAGTCTCTTTGGGGACAATGATTGGAAGATATCAACACGGATGGAAGAACACGCAGAAACCCAGTGGACTTTTCATCCAATCAATGTATATGCTTTGCCTGCATCATAAGCCCTATAAATGATACTGTTAGTTCCTCAATAAAACAGAATTTTAGGAAGTTGGCAAACTGCGAAGTGTCAGTGTCTTACTTCCACGTGCACGTATTCTCATATTAATTTGGCTCACTGGTAGATCACGGTAAATGGTCTGTAAGTGACCTAGTCCAAGACATTTGTCACCCAGCGTGGAGCCCGGGTTCTGAACACGGGATCAGCCAACCCAGAGTGGATGAGGGAGACCGTGGAGCATTCCAGACGCGGAGACTGATCACCTCCGAAAGCGGTAAGTGAATTTTTATGTCTAATAATTCCTTACCTGCGTAGTCTGGAATTGCCCAGCGGGACTACTCACCCGTCTGGCTGTCCGTTGATCAGCAAAGTGACAGGTATACTTGCCCGGGGCTCCTTTGAACCCACCTGTCAGTGTAACGTCATCTACCAATGTGATATGTCTTGTCTTTTGTGTTGTCTGTGTGTACCAGTGTGATTGGTTGGGTTGTTGTTGATGCGCCTGTGAGGGAGGGGAGAATTACAGCAAATTATTCCTCGTCAGGAGTGGACAGGATATACCCTGATTTGAGAGAGGGTGCCGGGAACTCGCAGTCGCAGTGATGGTGACTGACGAGGGGAACTCGTAGTCGCAGTAATGGCGACACGGGGGAAAAAAACCACAGCCAGGGATTGGCTTGTGGGGGAAAAAGAAAACTAAAAAAAAAAAAAAAAAAACACATTTTACTCCCGACAGGCGTGTCTGAAATACTATGTCATGATCACACTGTGTATATGGATTAATGTTTGGTGTACACCACGAAAGAGTGAGGATTGGTGAAAGTAGTACAGTGACAATCGTAGCTCCTGATATATTGGTTTACAGGGTTAATGTACATTATTCTCAGTGTAGCAGGAAAATAGGGAAGTTACTGGAGGAGAAGCAGGGGGGGCAAAGTGCTGCGCGGGTTCCGCTTACACTGTCTCACGGCACAGCACTTTCAGAACAGAGTGACGGCTTTGGGGACCACCTTAGGGTCCCCGGGAGGGAAGTAAAACAAAATGGGACAGAAACTTATAAAGCCAGAGAACAGTTCGTTTGCTTGTGAACTGGTGGAGGAGAGAGAGGGACCAGAGTATGTAAAAAAGTTGAGAAAGCTGTGTAAAGAGAAGAGAAAGAGGGCTTCTAATGAAACATGACATGTTAAAGACAGCAGAAACTTGGTTTAATGTGGCCCGCGCCCTACATCAGGAGGGGTGGGTGGAGCAAAAACTGAATCAGGACGGGGGAGTTGTATATGTATATTACAGGAAAGGAGATGCGCCTGGTAAGGTGCCGCCCCCCATGATGATGGCCGTCCTGGAGGTGCGAGGCATGTGGAAATACAGGAAGGCCCCACCCCGAGAGTCCAGATTTTTGCATACCGTGTAGTCAGAACCTCCAGATATGTAAGGGGTGTTCAATTAAGAATCCGGGGTGGGAGGAGATTTGCAAGGGATGTGACCGGAAGCTGACTATGCAACATCCGATGCTTCTAACTCAGTCACCTCCATTTCCGCCTCCGGCCCCGCCGCTTCCGCCCTCATCAAAGATGGTGGCGCCCAGTGAAGCCACCGGAAGCCATGTTGACTCTGGGCTTAGTACACCGATACACCATACACACCTCATGCCAGCTGCCCCCCTTTGCCCAGTGCTTACTGTCTCTGGCTCCCAACCACCTTCGGCCCTCCATACACCCCTAATGCCTGTAGTACCACCACCACCAAAACAAACAGAGGCTTCAGACCAAGTTGAACTGAAGACACCCACAGAATGGCCGGGCTGGAATTTTACAGATGTGGTAACCCCTACCTCTCTGCCAGACAGAAGAGGATGGGCTCAAGAAAAGACAGTGGCTGCGGCAGTCCGCCAGGGTACCCAAGAGGATAATGCTGTTTCCATTTGTTCCCAACAGAATGATCCGTTCTCAGAAGGCCATGGTCCAGAAAGCAAACCACTCGTTCAACTTCCCCCAACCACACAACCCCATCGTCAAAAATTATCTATGTATGAGTCTGGAATGGGAGCAGACTCAGCACCTCATCCCTTTTCTTCCACTTACCACAATCCTGTCTATCGCCCCCAAGGATCTGAAGAAGACCATCCCCGCCCGGTGCCCAACCTACCTGATGCTCCTATCATGTATGTGGCTTTCACTCCATCCCAAGCCTCCGCACTAGTCACAACTCTCCCGGACCCGGAGAAACACCCGATGCCTTTTTACCGGCGCATAGCTCAGATCCACAAGACCTATTCCACAGCCTGGAGGGATTTGGTCAGTCTGTGTGAGATCAAGGCTGGGGATGCATATTGGCCTATAATGGAAAAGGATCTCACCAGAGTAAAGCCAAATAAGGACACCACTTATGCCTCGGGAATTTCTTTCTGTGACCAGTTGCATCAGTGGGCCAGAGAGAGACTGGCGGACCAGGCCACCACATTGCAGGACATTACCCAAGACATTTGGCGCCCAGACAAGACTGAGTCGGTGGAAAAGTTCCATACCAGACTAACACAGGTGTTTACAGAGCTGGGATTCAGTGTCCATAACAAGGTACATACTCAAATGCTGGCCTCTGCATTTGTATCAGGACTAAAGGAGTCTGTTCGCAAGGGCTTGATCACTGCCCGTCCAGAGTACCGTACCCTCCACCTGGATATACTGCTATTAGTGGCAAAAGGTCTGGAGACCGCCCAGGTGGCCCGGAAGCCGACACCATTCATGTTGTCAGCTAGAGAGCAGGTCCCCAGAAGAAACCCACTTGTTTGTTTCAACTGTGAAAAACCAAGACATTTCAGAAGGGTGGGAAGAGTCTGCAATGCCACCACCTGGCTGAACAGGGCTGCAAGGTTTCTAAGGACAAGTTACAGTGGTGCCAAACTTCTGTCATTTTCTTGGGACATTGCATTTCCCAAGCCACTTGTCACCTCACGCCGGATAGAGTACGGGCTATCCAGAATGTCCCAATACCTCAGGGACCAAAAACCCTGCATGCTTTTCTAGGGTTGGTTTCCTATTGTCGTTCCTTGATCCCAGAAGCCTCCATCTTGATGCAATCCTTTTATGATGCCCTGAAATCTGAACCCTTTTCCCTGACAGAAGAAGCTGTACTTGATTTCCATCGCCTGAAAAAAGCCATCTCCACTGCACCTGCATTAGGTCTACCAGATTATGATGAGCCCTTCAAACTTTTTGTGGCTGAGAGACAGGGTCATGCAACAGGAGTTCTGGCACAACGCCATGGGGGTCGCCTCTGGGTTATTACTCCTACAGGCTAGACCCGGTTGCACAAGGTGGTCCCTCCTGTCTGAGACCTGTTTTTGCTGCTCATCTTCTTCTGGATAAAACGGCAGATTTGGTCTTACGACATCCACTCACACTTCTGGCCCCCCATGACATTACCGCAATACTGAACCAAACCCAACCAAAACATCTATCTGCTGCCAGACATCTGCGACTACAAGGCTCCCTCCTCCTGCCTGATCATGTTACCCTGGAAAGATGCACCCAGATAAACCCTGCAACTCTTCTCCCTCTTCCAGGGGGGGGGGGGGTAGACGAAGCAGAAGAAGACAACAAAGACATGGCACCAGAGGATGTGGTACATGACTGTTTGGAACTTATGCAGGCAGAAACTACACACCTACCAACAGTCCATGATACGCCCCTATCAAATCCTGACCTAATACTCTTTGTGGATGGATTCCGCTTTGCAGATAATGCTGGCACCTACCACACTGGATATGCTGTGACTACCGACACAATGGTACTGCAAGCTAGACCTCTTCCACCTTTTATGTCTGCACAAGAGGCTGAACTAAGGGCCCTCACCAAAGCCTGTGAATTAACAAAAGGACAGACAGCTAACATTTACACGGACTCCAGATATGCACTGGGGGTTGCACTTGATTTTGGCCTAATCTGGAAAATGAGGGTCTTTCTCACGGCAGCTGGGACTCCTGTAAAGCATGGAAAGGCGATCAACCGCCTTATAGAAGCACTCTCACTACCAGCCCAAGTGGCCATATTGAAGGTGAAGGCCCACGGTAAATTGACCACTATGGAAGCAAAAGGAAATCATCTGGCAGACATGGCTGCTAAGCAAGCTGCGGTCAGGGAGAAGGAAGAGGATGAAGAGATGTGCAGTGAGGTGATGCCTGTGTTAATTCATCAGCCCAAGGACAACCAACTCCAAGAAGCCCAGGATAACGCTTCAGAAGAAGAAAGGAAGGAATGGATACAGAAAGGAGCAGTTGAGCACAAAGGATTGTGGGTGGTGGGGAAGAAGGTTTTGCTTCCCAGATCCTTATATCCGGCAACAGTGCAGTAGGCACATGGAGCGTCATATCTGTCCAAGATGCTAATGAACTCTTTGATCAGTAAATACTATGTGGCACCCGGAATTACGGCTTACACAGACAGATTCTGTAAGTCTTGTGTTGTATGTGCCAAGTGCAATCCTGGAAGACCTGAGAAACCTCCAAGCAAACATCTGGCCAGGGCACTATATCCATTTCAGAGGATCCAGATAGATCATATCCAGATGCCAAAAAGTGGACGATTTGAATATGCCCTAGTGGTGTTGGATATGTTCTCAGGATGGCCAGAGGCGTTCGCAGTAACCAACCAGACGGCAAGAACCACTGCCAAGAAGCTGCTCACGGAGATAGTCTGCAGATATGGAGTGCCCGAGGTGGTTGAAAGCGATCAGGGACCGGCTTTTACTGCCAATGTCACAAAAGAGATCTGGGGGGCTCTGGGGGTCACACTTGTGTTTCACACACCCTATCATCCCCAGAGTAGTGGGAAGGTAGAGCGCCTAAATGGGGTCCTGAAGTCAAGAATGTTAAAAATGGCCCAAGAGGTAGGCATGGGATGGCCGGACAGCTTGCCTATTGCTCTTTTCAGCATTAGATACACACCAAGGGGAAGTCATGGGTTGTCTCCCTATGAGATTTTGTTTGGGTCCGCCCCTAGACTGGGTACCTATTATCCTCAACAATTACAATTGCAGTCTGACTCATTGACAAAGTATGTGATATCTTTGACACGTGTGTTGACTAATATCCATGTGCAAGTATTCTCCATTCCAGATCCTGAGGCGGACATAGGAACACACACTTTACAACCTGGAGACTGGGTCTTGGTCAAAAAGTTTCTGCGAAAACATACATTGGAACCCAGATATGACGGTCCTTTCCAGGTGCTCCTGGTGACTGCCACTTCAGTGAAGTTGGAGGGAAAGTCCACCTGGATACACGCCTCACATTGCAAGAAGGTTCCAGCTCCAGAGGACGAGGCCCTGTCCGTGTCACCCACACCACAATGATTGTGTTGCATATCCTTTTTTGGTGGAAATGGGAGGGGGCCAACAGGTGGCCATCACTCACAAGGGTGACTCCACCCACTTTTAGTATAATTCATCCAACACACAAGTAGCAACATTTTTCTTCAATCATAGCCTGTGCAAGAACACACCTGTCCCCATTGCCTCCACAATATATATATGTGTTACAGATAATTATTGGGGAGCAGATTGTGGCTACTGGGGATCAGTGGGATGGAACACGAGACCGGTTTGGGGGTATAAGCCACAAAGTGCAGTAGAGCGGAAAGACCGGTATGGAAAATCTCTAATTTCCCGAATGACACTCACTTACCACCCCTAAGGTAGATAGGTGATCCACAAAAATGAACAAGCAATTCACTGTAGCCATCCCCCTTACTCTGACCATAGAGAGTCCGGGAGATCAGGGAACTTACCTTCTAGGGGTGTTATACCCCAGAGGTGGCACAATCCACCATTGTGAGTTCCAACTGAAAGATATATACCTTTCAAAAGAGTGGTTGGCCCCCCTTAATCATTCTCTCCCTTCTCCCAATCCCCACGCCTCCATGCCATAATGCCATTGCACATCCTCTCAGATCCATTACTTAAGGTGCCTCCCAAACCCCCCCCGTGCAACCAAGCAGAAACAAAGTGCCCCACAAGGGAGTTTTGACCCCCATGTCTATATATATGCGATAGGAGTCCCAAGGGGGGTACCCGATGAATTCAAGGCCAGAGACCAGGTGGCCGCAGGATTTGAATCCCTATTCCTCTTCATCACTGAGAAAAAGAATGTAGATTGGATAAACTACATCTACTATAATCAACAACGGTTTGCAAACTACACACGAGATGCCTTAAAGGGGATAGCAGAGCAGTTGGAGGCTACTTCTAACATGGTCTTTCAAAATCGTATGACACTCGATATGTTATTAGCTGAAAAAGGGGGGGTTTGTAAAATGATACCAAAGACCATGACCTGCTGTACGTATATCCCAGATAACACAGGCCCAAATGGGAAGGTGACACTGGCCATCAAGAGGTTGGAGGACCTGTCAAATGAACTTAAGGAAAACTCTGGTGTTACACATCCCTGGGATCAGTGGTTTGGATGGCTGAGTGGCTGGCAGAAAGCCCTCGCCCAAGCAGGGGTGGTTATCCTGGGTATTATCATTCTAATGGCAGTAGTCGCCTGCTGTGTGATCCCTTGCATTAAGAGGCTAATAGGGAAAGCTGTGAATGAGATCTCCCCTACTTTCCTGAACTATAACAATGTTGAACTCCCCCGTGAAGAAAGGGAATCCTATACTCCCTTACAGACCATGGCCCCTGATCATCATATTTCAGACTTATAAAAAAAAAGGGAATGCTACAAATTTCCCCCCCCCCCCAACAGACAACTATAAGCAGGGAAAGACAGTGCCTGACTGTGGCCTTCTCAGGACGTATCGAGACTCTAGGGATGGATTAGCCACTCAGGGGCTCTATATGCGTCTTAAAAGAGTTCCAGAGGGAGGGCCACCAGGCAGTTAGGACATCAGAAGACATAGGGACAGTCAGGAATAAAATAGCCATTTTAAGGGGGGATTGTAGTGGATTGTGATAAACAGTCCACGTTTTATTAGATGATCAGTAAAATGACAATTTTATAGTCTTGCTACTGTCTGTTTCTTGCTCTTTAAATTCCTTACTCTCTTAAGTAAACAATCAGATATAGGTTGACAGAACAATGATGATAATTAAGATGGCGCCTTCATCTGGAGTCTCACCCTTGGTGACTCATTAGGAGAAAAGTATTTTTTTAATGTAAACAACCCCCATAAAAGGGAATGAGTCTCTTTGGGGACAATGATTGGAAGATATCAACACGGATGGAAGAACACGCAGAAACCCAGTGGACTTTTCATCCAATCAATGAATATGCTTTGCCTGCATCATAAGCCCTATAAATGATACTGTTAGTTCCTCAATAAAACAGAATTTTAGGAAGTTGGCAAACTGCGAAGTGTCAGTGTCTTACTTCCACGTGCACGTATTCTCATATTAATTTGGCTCACTGGTAGATCACGGTAAATGGTCTGTAAGTGACCTAGTCCAAGACATGAAGAGTAGTAAGCAAAATGTCACTTCTGACATCATTGCTTACTACGTCTGAAATCTGTGAAAAATCAGAGGTCACATGGTACAAGGCTATTCACAACAGCCTTGTACCATGTGACAAGCTGTGGCCAATCACAGCTCACACAGTATTTCTCAGTGGCTGCAAGAATGCAGACAGAGAGAAGGAGAAATGATTGCTATTACAGCTATTTATGGGTGTAAAAGCAATCAGTGTAAAAAAAAAAAAGTCTTCATCACCCCCCACAACTAGTACAGTGTCACCATGGTGACACTGTACTGCTAGGGTGACAGTATGTTAAAAAAAACCCCCATAAATAATAGTATAAAAAATAAAAATGTAAAAAAAATTTAGAAAAATTTATAATTTTTGGTTATGAACTAATTTGGGTTATTTATTTTTTTTTTACTAAAAAGATAACTGAATACATTTTGGCCAAGATTTATGAAGAAAGATTATTTATTTGCAACATTTTATAAGAAAAACACTTTTTTTCAAAATTTTTTAACTTTTTCATTTATATAGCAAAAAAAAATAAAATAAATACCACCAAAATAAAGCTTTATCTGTCTCAAAAAAATTCATATGGGTACAGTGTTGCATGACCGCGCAATTGTCATTCAAAGTGTAATAACACTGAAAGCTGAAAATTGGCCTGGACAGGAAGGGGGTAAAAGTGTCCGGACTGGAAGTGGTTAAAAAAATGTAAGTTTTTTTAGCGTTTAGCTGTGGTCTGCAGCGTTTTTCCGCGTTTACAGTTTTTACGTTTTTTTTTTTTTTACAATTTTTTTTGCCCAATTAAAGTCCAAAAACACCAGTTTGCAGCGGTTTACGGCTTTTGTCACATTTTTTGCTGTTAGAGCTTTTTTTACAGCTAAAAAACTCCCCTAGAAACTCACTAATTCTGGGTATTTTTTCCAGCCAAAAAACGTTGATTCCAGTCTATGTGTGTATGGACACATAGGAGAACATGCTGGGGGGTTTACTGACTGTAGAAAAATACGTCAAAAGCCAAAAACAGCCGCTGTAAAAACATCCCGTGTGCATGAGGACTTAACCTCTTCACGCCGGCCGAACGCAAATGTGCGGCCTCCGGCGTCTGGGCCTAGATGTCGAGCGGCCGCACATTTGCATTCTAATAAAAATGGACATATGTGCCGAGAGCGCGCGCCCTGCATGCTCCCAGCACACGTGTCCGGTACTCACGGAAAGGTCCCGATCTCCTCTTTCGATCGGGACCTTTCCCGATCATGTGACCGCCGTGACGGCGGTCACATAAACCTAAACCCCGTCCCGCCTCCCGGCTTCTGAAACTCTTAAAGGGCCGGGAGGTGCCGGCGTGAAGGGGTTAAGCAGTCACAGCAAAGGTTTTTCCTTTTGGGATAAAGGTTTCACATAAAGTAAATAAAAGCTGATCATTGTATTAACCCTGTCAGTGGTAAATGGTTTGTCTCTTTTATTGGACAGCTTGGTCTGGTAAATGGTGTTGAAAAATAACAGGCTTACTGGCCAGATCACCAGGTGAAATAAAGGGAAAACACCTAAAAAAAAGACTAATGCAGCCACCACATCTAAGGATCGGTAAGCTGCAATATAATAATTTTTTGTTTTGGGGTTGAATACCAGGAAAACCCCTCTAAAAGTTTTCACTTAATAAGAAACAAACTGCAGAATCTGTTTCCCATCAGACTCTCTGTCTCTTATTTATTTATTAATTTCAGGTACTTATATATCCCCATCAATGTACTCAGCGCTTTACATATATATTGTACATTCACATCAGTCCCTAACCCTCAAGGGGCGTACAATCTAAGGTCCCTAACCCTCAAGGGGCGTACAATCTAAGGTCCCTAACCCTCAAGGGGCGTACAATCTAAGGTCCCTAACCCTCAAGGGGCGTACAATCTAAGGTCCCTAACCCTCAAGGGGCATACAATCTAAGGTCCCTAACCCTCAAGGGGCATACAATCTAAGGTCCCTAACCCTCAAGGGGCGTACAATCTAAGGTCCCTAACCTTCAAGGGGCGTACAATCTAAGGTCCCTAACCCTCAAGGGGCGTACAATCTAAGGTCCCTAACCCTCAAGGGGCGTACAATCTAAGGTGCCTAACTCACATTCATACATACACATACTAGGGACAATTTAGATAGGAGCCAATTAACCTACCAGCATGTCTTTAGAGTGTGGGAGGAAACCGGAGGAAACCCACACAGGCACAGGGAGAACATGCAAACTCCAGGCAGGTGGTGCTGTGGTTGGGATTTGAACCTGCAACCCGAGTACTGCCAGGCAGAAGTGGTAACCATTTAGCCACTGTGCTGCCCTGATTGACAACATCCAGAGAAGGTGCGGGGCAGAGGGCAGGGGTTTTTTTTCGGCAGAGCGGCCAAGAATACGTTTCTTTTCATGAATGTTCTCCATGGATTGTCCAAGTTGTCATCCCCCTCCATAGGCATATTGTTTACAGATTTATTGCTCCTTTTTCTATTCTCTTAGCCTCTTTTGAGGGATCAGAACCAGTCGACATGGCAGGGTTTCTGGAAGAAGGTGCGGCTCCTCGTTCCGTATATGTGGCCGCGGGGGAGTATATTTCTGCAGCTTCTGGTTCTCCTCTGCATGGGGTTGATGGGTCTGGAACGAGCTATCAATGTCTTCGTCCCCATCTATTACAAGAAAATAGGTGAGACCGGCCTTCAAGCTTTACTTTCTCTGTAAAAGTGAACATGATTGATTTGGATCAGTTTTTGGATCACCTGATTTAATTAACAGTTTAAAAATTTTACATGACAGAATAAAATCTATCCAGGGGCGGACTGACCATTTGGAAACCTGGGCACTGCCCGAGGGCCCGGGGTCAGTAGGGGGCCCCATGAGATGCCCCTGGTACCTTTTTCATAGGCTTTTTTGAGTTTGGGCAAGGACACAGGGGCCCCATGATCCCCTATTGCCCGGGGGCCCAATGAGTTGTCAGTCCGCCCCTGAATCTATCGGTACAGATTACAGTGTTTTGGTCAGTTTTATTGCATTTTGTTTCGGTAGATGTCCTCAACTTGTAACCCTCACCTTGTATAACAACCCATTCAGTTTAACCGCATCCCGCCTGCCATATACGGAAATGACGGGCGCAAGGCTGTTCTCTTGTTCTGGTAGGACGTCACATGATGTCCTCCCACTCTGACCGCGCGTGCGCGGCTCTTGGAGCGCACAGCGCGGCGATTGGTGGTGCCCTATGTCCCTCGGACACAGCGGATCACCGATCAATGGAAAGAGCCAAAGATGTTGGCTCGGTCATGTGATCAGCTGTGTCCATTCACAGCTGATCGCATGTAAATAGGGAAATGCTGGTTATCGGCATTTCTCTCATCACGAGCTGTCACGCTGACAGAGGAGAGGAGAGCCGGTAATCGGCATCCTTCAGAGGGGACATCTACACTGATCATCAGGGCACTGATGGTCATTGTACCCTGATGATCAGTGTAGCCCCAGCAGTGCCACCTGTCAGTGTCCATCAGTGCCACATCAATGCCACATATCAGTGCCTACCAGTGCACATCAATGATGAGCTGCCTTTCAGTGCCACCTATCAGTGCCAGTCAGTGCCACCTATCAATGCCAGTCAGTGCCGCCTATCAGTTCTACAATCAGTGCCGCCTATCAGTGCCTGTCAGTGCTACATATCAGTGCATCCTAACAGTGCCAGTCAGTGCTGTCTATCAGTGCCATATATGAGTGCTGCTTTTCAGTGCCCATCAGTGATGCCTGTCAATGCCCATCAGTGCCACCTACCAGTGCCTCCTCATCAGTGCCCATCAGTGCCACCTATCAGTGCCCATCAGTGCAGCCTCATTAGCGCACATCATCAAGGAGAAAAATCACATATTTACAAAATTGTATAACGAAAACTAAGAAAAAACTTTTTCTTTTCAAAATTTTCAGTTGTTTTTGGTTTGTTTAGCAAAAAATAAAAAACCCCGAGGTGATTAAATACCACCAAAAGAAAGCTCTATCTGTGTAAAAAAAATGATACAAAAATTCATATGAGTACAGTGTTGCATGACCGCACAATTGTCATTCAAAATGTGACAGCGCTGAAAGCTGAAAATTGGCCTGGGCAGGAAGGGGGTGTAAGTGCCCTGTAGGCGAGGGGTTAAAATAGAAATGAAAGGTAAAAAATTTGTGTATCCACTTCAATATTGGGCACTTATACCCCTTTCCTGCCCAGGCCAATTGCGCGGTTATGCAACGCTGTTCCCATATGAAATTTTTATCGTTTTTTTCACACAAATAGAGCTTTCTTTTGGTGGTATTTAATTGCTGCTGGGTGTTTTATTTTTTGCTAAATAAAACAAAAAACACCTGAGACTTTTGAAAGAAAAAAAAAAAAGCCGCACTTTTCTTTGTTTCTGTTATGAAATTTTGCAAATAAATAACATTTCTTCATAAATTTAGGTCAAAATGTATTCTGCTACATTTCTTTGGTGAAAATAATAAAAATAATAATAATAATTTAGTGGGGGGTTTTTTCAAATTTTTCTATTTTTTTTTTTATTTTTTTATTACATGATTTCTTTTTTCTTTTTTTTTTTACTATTTTTTTTTTCAGCATACTGTGACCAAAGCAATACAATGTTACCATAGTAACATTGAACTACTCTGGGAAAGTAATCAGGATTTTTTTTTAACACATTATGATTGCTAATACCGATGTATTTCATTGATATTTGCAATCATTGTTACTGAATGAAACAAATTAATTCAGCCTTTTGTTGTGATTAGCTGGGATTAGGCAAAGCTGATCACATGATACAGATGGGCTGTGATTGGCCCTGTCTGTATCATGTGACTGCTTTGACCAATCATAGCTAACAACGCAATTGTATACAATGGATGGCATGACTGGAAGCCTTCCATTTTATACAATTGACTTGTGATCGGCTGTGATTGGTCACAGTGGTCACATGACACTGGCAACGGGCCGGTGTAGTGATTTGTCGGCTGTGTCCCGTGCATTGACCTTCATTTTAGCGCACTGTTAAAACACAGGTTAACGCATGGACACACAGAAAACATGTATGTTCCTGTATGTCTCATTCACATTGCAATGCACCTCAGAGCTGTTCTGCAGGGTGCCGCAATAAAATGTAGACATGCTGCATTTTATTGCAGTGCACCATAGAGAATTGCATACCACTGCATGACAGCGTAGCACATCGCTCTGCTGTACAGCGCTCTTTAATCATTCATCATTGGTGTCAGTGGGAGGAATAGTGCTCCATCATTGGTGTCAGTGGGAGGAATAGTTCCATACCATTGGTGTCAGTGGGAGGAATAGTGCCCTCTTGTTGGTGTCAGTGGGAGGAATAGTGCCCCATCATTGGTATCAGTGGCAGGAATAGTGCCCCATCATTGGTATCAGTGGCAGGAATAGTGCCCCATCATTGGTGTCAGTGGGAGGAATAGTGCCCCATCATTGGTATCAGTGGGAGGAATAGTGTCCCATCATTGGTATCAGTGGGAGGAATAGCGCCCCATCATTGGTATCAGTGGGAGGAATAGTGTCCCATCATTGGTGTCAGTGGGAGGAATAGTGTCCCATCATTGGTATCAGTGGGAGGAATAGTGCCCCATCATTGGTATCAGTGGGAGGAATAGTGTCCCGTCATTGGTATCAGTGGGAGGAATAGTGTCCCATCATTGGTGTCAGTGGGAAGAATAGTGCCCCATCATTGGTATCAGTGGCAGGAATAGTGCCCCATCATTGGTATCAGTGGGAGGAATAGTGTCCCATCATTGGTGTCAGTGCGAGGAATAGTGTCCCATCATTGGTATCAGTGGGAGGAATAGTGCCCCATCATTGGTATCAGTGGGAGGAATAGTGTCCCATCATTGGTGTCAGTGGGAGGAATAGTGTCCCATCATTGGTATCAGTGGGAGGAATAGTGCCCCATCATTGGTGTCAGTGGGAGGAATAGTGCCCCATCATTGGTATCAGTGGGAGGAATAGTGCCCCATCATTGGTATCAGTGGGAGGAATAGTGCCCCATCATTGGTATTAGTGGGAGGAATAGTGCCCCATCATTGGTATCAGTGGGAGGAATAGTGAACCATCATTGGTATCAGTGGGAGGAATAGTGCCCCATCATTGGTGTCAGTGGGAGGAATAGTGCCCCATCATTGGTGTCAGTGGGAGGAATAGCGCCCCATCATTGGTGTCAGTGGGAGGAATAGTGCCCCATCATTGGTATCAGTGGGAGGAATAGTGCCCCATCATTGGTGTCAGTGGGAGGAATAGTGCCTCATCATTGGTGTCAGTGGGAGGAATAGTGCCCCATCATTGGTATCAGTGGGAGGAATAGTGCTCCATCATTGGTGTTAGTGGGAGGAATAGTGCCCCATCATTGGTGTCAGTGGAGGAATAGTGCCTCATCATTGGTGTCAGTGGGAGGAATAGTGCCCCATCATTGGTATCAGTGGGAGGAATAGTGCTCCATCATTGGTGTCAGTGGGAGGAATAGTGCCTCATCATTGGTGTCAGTGGGAGGAATAGTGCCCCATCATTGGTGTCAGTGGGAGGAATAGTGCCCTCTTGTTGGTGTCAGTGGGAGCAATAGTGTCCCAAGGGCCGGATAAAGGATATCAAAGGGCCGGATTTGGCTGCAGTTTGGGGACCCCTGATCTGTGTGTTGGGACTGCATTGGGCAAGGCTGCCCATCACAGCCCAATACATACACCAGTTTGGCTGTTCTCTATGCACTTCCTGCTGCTAACACAGGGGGGAGATTTACTAAAACATGCATGGTAGCCAATCATCTTCTAAGCTTTGACAATAAAACCTGGAAGCCGATTGGTTTGTATGCAGAGCTGCACCAGATTTTGCACCATAAAGTTTTAGTAAATAACCCCCATGGTGTTGCTTCATACATATTAGCAGGGTACAGTAAATTGGCGTGTATTCAAAAAGAGCGCCGAGCAACAGGAATACAGACAACCGTTTTCATGGAGATACAGAGGTGCGTTCAGTTCCTGCAAGGTAAATGATGTTTTTCCCAAGAGCTTACAATCCATTGTGGCCTTGCTTGTCATCTGACTATGTGTTATCTCCATCACAGTGGACCAGCTGACGGATGGATCTACCTGGCACGTGTTGGCGCTCACCGTCTGCCTATATGTCCTGCTCAAGCTGCTGCAAGGAGGAGGAGCAGGTAACTGCAGGAGGGACGCCATCATTAGAGCATGTTCTGTCTGTGCCATGTAGCTGTTTGCTGTTATTTGTGATTTTTTTTTTTTTTTATTTTTTTTTTTTACTTTTTTTTAAAAAATGTTTTTTTAAATTTTTTTGCTTTTTTTAATTTTTGTTGTTTTTTTACTTTTTTTTAATTTTTGTTGGTTTTTTACTTTTTATTTTTTTTGTTGTTTTTTTTAACTTTTTTTATTTTTTGTTTTTTTTACATTTTTTTTTCTTTCTTTTTTTTTCTGTGTCTATCAGGTGCAACAGGGTTTGTAAGTAACTTAAGAACCTTCCTATGGATCCGGGTCCAGCAGTTTACAAACCGCGAGGTACAGATCCGCCTGTTTGCCCACCTGCACTCGCTGTCGTTACGCTGGCATCTTGGACGTAAGACAGGGGAGGTACTCCGTAGTGTGGACAGAGGGACCAGCAGCATCAACAGTCTACTGAGGTACAACTGACATTGCAGGCCAACAACAGAATCATTATTATACCCTTCGAAGAATGTGAGTGTATCCACCTAAGGCTTGGTTCACCGCAATGCGTTTTTTAGTGCTTTTTCCAGAAACGCTTGTGACGGTACGCGGCGTCAGACCCCAGCCCTTCTCGTGAACGAAGGGCCAGCCCATCTCACACCACGCTGTCACTTGCGTAACAATGCCACTCTCAGCTGCGCCCTGCACAAAGATTTTCCAGCTCGCAGGACCACAGTCTATGTGCCAGCAGCCTGAGAGTGATTGTTACTGGGTCAGGTTAATTACACAATTAACCCTTCACACTGCCACCACCGCCTTTTTGCAGGGGAGGAAAATCTCAAATCTCAGCGTCTGTAATACACACTGCCACCACAGACAGGTATATTCAGAGGATTATTACATACAGTAGTAGTTTGCATTAAAATCTTTAGAGACAGTTTCAACACTTTTCAGAAAATAGGATTTATTACTAAAAAGGTCAAAGTGGTGCAATTAAAGTATTTACAGAAAAAGATGTAACATATATATACAGTGGGGCAAAAAAGTATTTAGTCAGCCACCAATTGTGCAAGTTCTCACACTTAAAAAGGTGAGCGAGGCCTGTAATTGGCATCATAGGTAGACCTCAACTATGAGAGACAAAATGAGAAAAAAAATCCAGACAATCACATTGGCTGATTTGGAAAGAATTTATTTGCAAATTATGGTGGAAAATAAGTATTTGGTCAATATCAAAAGTTCATCTCAATACTTTGTTATATATCCTTTGTTGGCAATGACAGAGGTCAAACATTTCCTGTAAGTCTTCACAAGGTTGGCACACACTGTTGCTGGTATGTTGGCCCATCCTCCATGCAGATCTCCTCTAGAGCAGTGATGTTTTGGGTCTGTCGCTGGGCAACACGGACTTTCAACTCCCTCCAAAGGTTTTCTATGGGGTTGAGATCTGGAGACTGGCTAGGCCACTCCAGGACCTTGAAATGCTTCTTACGAAGCCACTCCTTCGTTGCCCGGGCGGTATGTTTGGGATCATTGTCATGTTTGAAGACCCAGCCATGTTTCATCTTCAATGCCCTTGCTGATGGAAGGAGGTTTGCACTCAAAATCTCACGATACATGGCCCCATTCATTCTGTCCTGTACATGGATCAGTCGTCCTGGTCCCTTTGCGGAGAAACAGCCCCAAAGCATGATGTTGCCACCCCCATGCTTCACAGTAGGTATGGTGTTCTTTGGATGCAACTCAGCATTCTCTCTCCTCCAAACACGACGAGTTGTGTTTCTACCAAACAGTTCTATTTTGGTTTCATCTGAGCATATGACATTCTCCCAATCCTCTTCTAGATCATCCAAATGCTCTCTAGTACACTTCAGACGGGCCCAGACATGTACTGGCTTAAGCAGGGGGACACGTCTGGCACTGCAGGATCTGAGTCCCTGGCGGGGTAGTGTGTTACTGATGGTAGCCTTTGTTACGTTGGTCCCAGCTCTCTGCAGGTCATTCACTAGGTCCCCCCGTGTGGTCCCGGGTTTTTTGCTCACCGTTCTTGTGATCATTTTGACCCCACGGGGTGAGATCTTGCGTGGAGCCCCAGATCGAGGGAGACTATCAGTGGTCTTGTATGTCTTCCATTTTCTAATTATTGCTCCCACAGTTGATTTGTTCACACCAAGCTGCTTGCCTATTGCAGATTCAGTCTTCCCAGCCTGGTGCAGGTCTACAATTTTGTTTCTGGTGTCCTTTGACAGCTCTTTGGTCTTCACCATAGTGGAGTTTGGAGTGTGACTGTTTGAGGTTGTGGACAGGTGTCTTTTATACTGATAACAAGTTCAAACAGGTGCCATTGATACAGGTAATGAGTGCAGGACAGAGGAGCCTCTTAAAGAAGAAGGTACAGGTCTGTGAGAGCCAGAAATCTTGCTTGTTTGTAGGTGACCAAATACTTATTTTCCACCATAATTTACAAATAAATTCTTTCCAAATCAGCCAATGTGATTGTCTGGATGTTTTTTCTCATTTTGTCTCTCATAGTTGAGGTCTACCTATGATGCCAATTACAGGCCTCTCTCATCTTTTTAAGTGGGAGAACTTGCAAAATTGGTGGCTGACTAAATACTTTTTTCCCCACTGTGTATATATATATATATAGAGAGAGAGAGTAATAAAGCAACAGAGAAATAAAATAAAGAAGTTCAAAAGGCAGAATACTTGGTTTGAGTCCAGTCGTCCAAACAAAAGGTTGCCTTGGCTCTCAAGTCTCTTAGGTGGTTCCTGATCGAAGTTAAAAGGAGAGCTCCCTTTCTCCGGGCTGGAAGTCTTTTACTATTATCTCAAAGGGGTGTCTCCTGAGAACAAATGGCCAATCATCCCGTTTGGGGATGGGTGTTGGTCATAACTTTGGTTACCGCCTAAGTCCCTTACAATTTCATACTAAGGTCAATAACCTTCAATAGGTACAGGGAGCATCCTAGCAACTGGGAGATTAATATTTAGAATTATATTCCAAATGCAAAGATAGCAAACATAGCGTATCTTTACTACTCAGGATAAGAGACTGCTTTCTTCTCTGTTGTAGGTACTGATATAGTCATGCAAAGTCTCGTTTGACTCATATTAAAATGACCTATCCAGATATATACTTCATATTAATGTGCCCAGTTCCTGCTGAAGTTTATGAGTTTGTATGAAGAATGACTCATGTGGAATATACGTTTTATGGCACACTCTAGCTCTAATGGCCTAACAGGTCATGACTGACCATATGCTTCTACCGACTCTCTGGTAGAACAATTGAGGACCCTGCAACCTGGACACTGGCTATGCCCACCACCTTCATTGCATTGTACTGTTGGCCCATTTCCATGATGGGCATTACTGACCTGTTCTGAGTGAAACCTGTCCTGTTAAACCGCTGTATGGTCTTGCCCACCATGCCGCAGCTCAGTTTCAGGGTCTTGGCAATCTTCTTATAGCCTAGGCCATCTTTATGTAGAGCAACAATTATTTTTTTCAGATCCTCAGAGAGTTCTTTGCCATGAGGTGCCATGTTGAACTTCCAGTGACCAGTATGAGAGAGTGAGAGCGATAACACCAAATTTAACACACCCGCTCCCCATTCACACCTGAGACCTTGCAACACTAACGAGTCACATGAAACCAGGGAGAGAAAATGGGTAATTGGGCCCAATTTGGACCTTGTCACTTAGGGGTGGATGAACTGTATAACCCACAGTCAGGGTGTTTGCATAGGGAGTCCAAAGATGGCTGTCATCCGCGCATATTTGCATCACCACGCTCTAGTCCAGGGGCGGACTGACCATTTGGAAACTCGGGCACTGCCCGAGGGCCCGGGGTCAGTAGGGGGCCCCATGAGATGCCCCTGGTACCTTTTTCATAGGCTTTTTTGAGTTTGGGCAAGGACACAGGGGCCCCATGATCCCCTATTGCCCGGGGGCCCCATGAGTTGTCAGTCCGCCCCTGCTCTAGTCTTACATGTTGCGTCACAATAACACGTGACTTCTCCAGGGACACATTAGGTGCACCACTGTACACCTATATATTTGTTCATAAAATTTATGTATTCACCTATTTACTATCGAGTCCTTTTATTGATTTTTTATGTCAAGTATCACATGGTATTAGCGCTACACCACCTAATCTACTTATGTATACAGTACATTCACATCAGTCCCTAACCCTCACGGGGCGTACCATCTAAGGTCCCTAACTCACATTCATACATACACATACTAGGGACAATTTAGACTGGAGCCAATCAACCTACCAGCATGTGTGGGAGGAAACCGGAGTACCTGGAGGAAACCCATGCAGGCACAGGGAGAGCATGCAAACTCCAGGCAGGTGGTGCCATGGTTGGGATTTGAACCAGCGTTCCTAGTACTGCCAGGCGGAAGTGCTAACCATTTAGTCACTGTGCACTTTACTGTTGTTACCTTTGCATCCAGCTTTATTATTAGTAACAGTCCCGTAAGTCCATTGTGTCCATGTAGTACTATTGTTAGCCAGTTGAGGACAATTCACATTCTACACGCACAGGATGTGTATAGCATGTCCAGTCCTTCTGCCTCTTGTTACTAGGCAGATTAAAGCGCATCAAAAACACAGCAAAAATGCTGCCAAAACGCACTACATGGTTTTTTGCATCGTTTCCATTGAAGACTATAAAACCAAAAATGCAACTTTTTGCTTTTTAAAAAAGTCCCTGACCCTTTCCAAAAAAACGCACCGGGTGAAAACGTGAAGATGTGAGCGTGTCCCATAGGAAATCATGTTAAATAGACTGTACTGCGTTTCTGAAAAACACAACGGAAAGCGCTTAGGTGTGAACCTCGGGGTAAAGGGAAAGTTATTGCTGAATAAACAGGCCCGTAGCAGAAATGTAAACACTTCTCTGGTCCATAGGGGGTGTACAGGTGAGAGAAGGGAGGTGGGTAAAGGTTCTTATTGATGATGTACTGATCATATTACTGGCACTGCTTAGCACTGATCAGGGGCGGACTGACCATTTGGAAAATCGGGCACTGCCCGAGGGCCCGGGGTCAGTAGGGGGCCCCATGAGATGCCCCTGGTACCTTTTTCATAGGCTTTTTTGAGTTTGGGCAAGGACACAGGGGCCCCATGATCCCCTATTGCCCGGGGGCCCCATGAGTTGTTAGTCCGCCCCTGGCACTGATTAATCTGTTTTTTCTCTTCCAGTTACATAGTGTTCAGTATACTTCCAACCATTGCCGATATTGTCATTGGGATCGTCTATTTCACGTCTTCCTTCAACGCCTGGTTTGGGTTGATCATTTTCGTCTGTATGACTTTATATCTGAGTAAGTACGAAGACAGGAGAAGACGCAGGATGTTTTATTTGTAGAGGCCGCTGTTGACTATGTTGCAATATACTGCAATGAAATGGCATAATTAAAAAGGTGCTGTAAGAGCGCATGTTATGGTTGGGTCACAATATACTTTGCAGCAGTAACCGTGTAAGCCCGGGTTCACACTTGTGCGGCGCGTTATATCGCATGTGATTCGCACAGGAACCGCACCGCATTCCAGTGCAAATCACATGTGAATTCTGTGCGGTGCGATTTGAGCCATTCATTTTGTATGGCTCAAACCGCACAGCATCTGCATCAAAAAGGTGCAGGACCCTTTTTTTGGTCTGTATTAGAATCGGATCGCATGCGTATCCACGCCTATGCGATCCGATTCTTCACATCGCACCGCGTTTAGCGGACCAATTTCGGGGTGTTGTTAACTTAACATACACACCCGCAGCGGTTCGCATGAACGGGGTACGATTATGATGCAGTGTGGAATTCACACAGAAGCCGCTGTGAATTCCAGACCGCATCAGTGTGAACCAAGGCTTAAACTCTGCCTACCGTTTCTGTCCTCCAGAGGAAAGAGGGAAAAGACCCTCACCTTAAGCCTGGGTTCACACTGATGCGGTGCGGAATTTGCAGCGTTTTCTGTGCGAATTCCGCACCGCATCAGAATCGCACCCCATTCATGCAAACCGCTGCGGGTGTGTATGTTAAGTTAACAACACTCCGAAAGCGACCTGCAAAACGCGGTGCAGTGTGCAGAATTGGATTGCATAGGTATGAACACCTATGCGATCCGATTCTAGTGCGGACCAAAAAAGGGACCTGCACCTTTTTGGTGCGGTGCGATTTCAGCCTTACAATATGTATGGCTCCAATCGCACCGCACACAAATCGTATGTGATTTGCATATGAATGCAGTACGGTTCCTGTGCGAGTCACATGCGATATACCGCACCACATATATGTGAACCCAGTGTAAATGACGAAATTAAGTTCATTGACTCAAATTATTACAGACAAGTCCAGCAGGTGCAACCAATTTTAATGCATTTCACTCCTGACTGGAGATTAATTTTATGATTTAAGCTCCAGACAGGAGCAGTGGCGTCCCTATGGGGGTGCAAGGGGGTGCAGACCGCCCCCGGGTGATACCAGGTGCCCAGAGCTCCAGGTCCTCACAGGCAGCAGTATAGTGCTCAATTCCACAACGGTGCAGGAGGCCCCGTGCCAGTCTGCGTTTCAGGACCCCTGGCCGACTCTCCTCCCCCTCAGTCCTAACTGTGTGTCATTCCCCCAGCCAGATTTGCTGCCTATGCCGGCCCTTCTCTCCCCATTCCTGCCACAACCGCTGCATTCCTATTGCATATACTCCGGATCGCAGAGAGTGCGTGAGATCGCCACTTACCGGGAGGCAGAGCTGCAGGGCATCCACATGGTGAGTTAGAGGAGTGACTGGCTGAAAATGTGCGGGGCTCACACCTGCAACCTACGGGGTGCCAGGCCATGGCTTTGTCGGAGGGGTGACACAGGAAGGCAGCTAAACCCAGTAAGTTAGCTCGGGTTCTCAGGGGAATACTCAGAGACTAGTGGGGGGATGAGGCAGGGCTGCTGTTAGAAACCATGGGGCCCCTTACAGCCAACCTGACAGGGCCCCCCAAACCACCGGGCCCCATACAGCCAACCTAACAGGGCCCTCCAAACCACTGGGCCCCATACAGCCAACCTAACAGCCCCCCTCCCCCCCCCCATCCCCACAAAAAACACAGTTTATTTTGCTTCTTTATGAATGAGCACAGTGAGTGATCGGTACAGATCGCTCGTTGTGTTCACTTAGGAAAGGAAGGGCTGGTAAATGAGTGAAACTGACCCCCTGCTCTCCCCATTCCTGCCGCAACCGCTGCATTCTTATTGCATATACTCCAGATCGCAGAGAGTGCGTGAGATGTGAGATCGCCACTTACCAGGAGGCAGAGCTGCAGGGCATCCACATGGTGAGTTAGAGGAGTGACTGGCTGAAAATGTGCGGGGCTCACACCTGCAACCTACGGGGTGCCAGGCCATGGGTATGTCGGAGGGGTGACACAGGAAGGCAGCTAAACCCAGTAAGTTAGCTCGGGTTCTCAGGGGAATACTCAGAGACTAGTGGGGGGATGAGGCAGGGCTGCTGTTAGAAACCATGGGGCCCCTTACAGCCAACCTGATAGGTCCCTCCAAACCACCGGGCCCCATACAGCCAACCTAACAGGGCCCTCCAAACCACTGGGCCCCATACAGCCAACCAAAACACAGTTTATTATGCTTCAGTTATGAATGAACACCGTGAGTGATTGGAACTGATCGCTCATTTTGTTCATTCAGGAAAGGAATGGGCTGGTAAATTAGTGGAACCGATCCCCTGTATGCCTCTTTCTGCAGCAGCTGAAAGCCAGCGGAGGGGGGAAAGGAGAAGAAGCCAGCTTTCAGCTGCTGCAGAGAGAGCCATACAGGGGATTGGTTCCAGTATTGCCCCCTCCCCCACCCTCTGTGCCAATCGCCCTCCCTGCCCACATCCGATTCACCCAGCTTCCTGGGCCCCGTACAGGAGGACTGGTGATACCCCCTTATCCACGGCCCTGGGATGAGGGGGGGTCAGCAGGCTGGCTGTGCCCGGATGGAGCTGTAATGTCATGTGTAAGCATTGTACAGAGAGGGCTGCCTGACATATTTTATCACAAGGCTGGAATTCTGGTGCAGGGGCGGACTGACCATTTGGAAACTCGGGCACTGCCCGAGGGCCCGGGGTCAGTAGGGGGCCCCATGAGATGCCCCTGGTACCTTTTTCATAGGCTTTTTTGAGTTTGGACAAGGACACAGGGCCCCATGATCCCCTATTGCCCGGGGGCCCCATGAGTTGTCAGTCCGCCCCTGTTCTGGTGTCATGGCACAGGGAATGTCTCTAGCACGTTTAGGTTACATTAATACTAGTAATAGGGGCTGCGACAAATTGTACCAGCAGGAATCTTCTGATTCCCGCTGCACCTCCATTGCTATTCGGCACTGCGCTATTTCAATTGGTAATTGCACGGTCATGCAATGCTGTACCCACACACAAATAGAGCTTTCTTCCGGTGGTATTTGATCACCAATGGGTTTTTTATTTTTTATGATATAAATGAAAAAAGACCGAAAATTAAAAAAAAAACAAAAACAATATTTGTTACTTTCAGTTATAAAAAATATCCAGTTAGTCATGAATTTAGGCTAAAATGTATTCTGCTGCATGTCTTTAGAAAAAAAAAAAATCCAATACAAGTATATTAACTGGTTTGTGTGAAAGTTATAGCGTCTACAAAAAATGGTATATGTATTGGAATTTACACAGCTTTTATTTTCTGACTGCCTATCACATTTCTTGAGGTGCTAAAATGCCAGGACAGTACAATCCCAAATGACCCTTTTTTTGCAAAGTAGACACCTCAAGGAATTTGCAGAGATGCATGTTGAGTCCATGGAACATTTTATTTTTTACCACAAATTTTTGGAAAATGACTTTTTTTTTTTTTTTACACAAAGTTGTCACTTAAATGATATATTGCTCACGCATACCGTGGATATATGTGGAATTACACCCCAAAACACATTCTGCTACTTCTCCTGAGTATGGGGATACCACATGTGAGAGACTCTTTAGCAGCCTAGCCACATACAGGAGCCTGAAATCCAATGACCACCTCCAGGCTTTCGAAGGGCATATTTCCTCATATCACTTCCCCAATACCTATCACAGTTTCAGAAGCCCTAAAATGCCAGGATAGTACAAACACCTCCCCAAATGACCCCTTTTTGGAAATAGACACCCCAAGGAATTTGAAAAGCGGCATGGTGAGAATTTTGTCATAGGGTTTTGAAAAAGAAGAAAGGAAAAGAAAAAATACATTTTCCTTTTCTTTCTTCATTTTCCAAAAACTTGTGGCAACAAATGAGATCTGCAAAATACTCACCATGCCTCTTAGCAAATACCATTGGAGTGTCTACTTTCCAAAAAGGGGTCATTTATTTTGGGGGTCATTATATTTTGTCAAACAAAAAAAAAATTAAGTTCTAAAAAGTGTATTCTTTCCAAAAAATGTGAAAAATCGCTGCGAAAACACTGTGTGACATAAAACATTTCACCACCCACCGTTTTATTCTCCCTGAAATGGCCAACATTAGAAACTTATGCCACACATCACCCACTTTTCTAACCTCTTGAAGACCGAGCCTTTTCTGACACTTTTTGTTTACTTGAAAAAAACGTTTTTTTTGCTAGAAAATGACTTTGAGCCCCCAAACATTATATATTTTTTTCCCTAGAGTGGGTGTTGACATTTTTTATGTCACACAGTATTTGCGCAGAAATTTTTTAAATGCAAACTTTTTGGAAAGAATACACTTTTTAGAATTCAAATTTTTTTTTTGTTTTACAAAATATAAAAGACGAAGTTACGCCGTAACATGCTTTAAAATTGTGCACGCCCGTGCAACAGCGACAAATTCCGTACATTTTTAATATCCATAGGCGGCGTTTTAAAAGCCTGTACAGGTCACCACTTTAAATTTACACAGGAGTTCTAGTACTGGAATTACAGCTCTTGATCTGACGTTCGCTGTGATACCTCACATGCATGGTGCAGTCTCTGTTTACATACCGCCATGGGACCGTCGCTTGGGTTTGCCTTTGCGCGCAAGCGCAAGGGTGGGAGTGGTAGTGATTTCTTTTTTTTTTTTAATTATTGCTTTTTTTAATTATTTTTACACTATCCCTTTCATTTTTATTTTATTTTTTTTATCACATTTATTGTTATCACAGGGAATGTAAATATCCCCTGTGATAGCATTAGGCAATGACAGGTACTCTTTTCTGAGAAATCTGGGGTCTATTAGACTCTAGATCTCTCCTCTTCGCCCTTAAAGCATATGATCACACCAAGATCGGTGTGATCAGATCCTGTCCCAATTTTAAAATGGCGTTGTTTATATCTGACGAAATGGAAATTATGAAATCTCATAGCTTCTGTTCTCTTAGACCATAGAGATGATTGGAGGCATTCCAGTCTCCGATCAGCTCTATTAGCCAGCGGACCTGCTGGCTGCATTTTTAGGTTCCCCTGTGGAATGGGAGACTACGTAGTAGGGCTTTTAAGACAGTTCAAAATATAGTGATTATATTTAAATAAACTGTACAACTCAGTTGAACAAAAAACTGAAATCTTTTAGGTGGAGGGAAGTAAAAATAAAAAACTAAAATAATCTGGTTGCATAAGTGTGCACACCCTTAAACTAATCCTTTGTTGAAGCCCCTTTTGATGTGATTCCAGCACTCAGTCTTGTTGGGGAGGAGTCTATCAGCTCGGCACATCCTGACTTGGCAATATTTGCCCGCTCTTCCTTGCAAAAACACCCCAAATCTGTCAGATTGCGAAGGCATCTCCTGTGCACAGCCCTCTTCAGATCGCCCAACAGATTTTCCAGCGGATTCAGGTCTGGGCTCTGGCTGGGCCATTCCAAACCTTTCATCTTCTTCTGGTGAAGCCATTCCTTTGTTGATTTGGATGTATGCTTTGGGTTGTTGTCCTGCTGAAAGATGCAGTTCCTCTTCATCTAGCAGAAGCCTGAAGGTTTTGTGTCAATATTGACTGGTATTTGGAACTGTTCATAATTCCCTCTACCTTGACTAAGGCTCCAGTTCCAGCTGAAGAAAAACAGCTCCAAAACATGATGCTGCCACCACCATGCTTCACGGTGGGTATGGTGTTCTTTTGGTGATGTGCAGTGTTGTTTTTGCGCCAAACATATCTTTTGGAATTATGGCCAAAAAGTTCAACCTTGGTTTCATCAGACCATAACACATTTCCCACATGTTTTTGAGAGGCTTCAGATGCGTTTTTGCAAAATTTAGCTGGGTTTGATTTTTCTTCATAAGAAAAGGCTTCCGTCTTCCACTCTACCCCATAGCCCAGACATATGAAGAATACGGGAGATTGTTGTCACATGTACCACACAGCCAGGACTTGCCAGATATTCCTGCTGCTCCTTTCATGTTGCTGTAGGGCTCTTGGCAGCCTCCCAGACCAGTTTTCTTCTCATCTTTTCATCCATTTTGGAGGGACGTCCAGTTCTTGGTAATGTCACTGTTGCACCATATTTTCTCCACTTGATGATGACTGTCTTCACTATGTTCCATGGTATATCTAAAGCCTTGGAAATTCTTTTGTACCCTTCTCCTGACTGACACCTTTTAACAATGAGATTCCTCTGATGCATCGAAAGCTCTCTGCGGACCATGGCTTTTGCTGTAGGATGCGACTAAAAAAATGTCAGGAAAGACCGACTAGAACAGCTGAACTTTATTTGGGGTTAATCAGAGGCACTTTAAATGATGGCAGGTGTGTACTGACTCCTATTTAACATGATTGTGAATGTGATTGCTTAATTCTGAACACAGCTACATCCCCAGTTATTAGAGGGTGTGCACACTTATGCAACCACATTATTTTTGTTTTTAATGGTTACCCCCCCCCCTAAAAGATTTCAGTTTGTTTTTCAATTGAGTTGTACAGTTTATAGGTCACATTACAGGTAGAAAAAGTTCTGAAATGATTTATCTTTGTCTCATTTTTTTACATCACAGAAACCTGATATTTTAACGGGTGTGTAGACTTTTTATATCCACTGTAAGTACATACTGTAGAGGGATATGTTTTGTTCATATTTCATGTCTGAGGTTTACAGCCCCTTTAAGTATTCAAAGTGATCAGGAATTAGCTTTTCACATGATTGGTTAAATAAAATGAAAGTTCTCACAATTTTTCAGTGAAGATTCTCAACTCCTTTAGTAAATTAGCTATAATCTCTCAGTTTAGATTCTGTTAGGCCCTCTCTGTGATTGGCATGTCATCTGCTGTGTGGGTGAAAGTCCCATAACAGTCTTTTTCCTGCTTTGCAGCTCTCACCATCATTATCACAGAATGGAGAACGAAATACCGCCGGGATATGAACACCAGAGACAATGAAGCCAAATCCCGGGCTGTAGACTCTCTGCTGAACTTTGAAACGGTGACTTTTTTTTTTATTCTGCATTGTAAATTGTACTGACTGATGGACCCGATGTGTGACATTTATATGATTTGTGTGTTTACTTTGGTTATGAATTTTCTTTTCAGCCAAGATTGATTCCCTGTTACAGTGGGGCAAAAAAGTATTTAGTCAGCCACCAATTGTGCAAGTTCTCCCACTTAAAAAGAGGAGAGAGGCCTGTAATTGGCATCATAGGTAGACCTCAATTATGAGAGACAAAATGAGGAAACAAATCCAGACAATCACTTTGGCTGATTTGGAAAGAATTTATTTGCAAATTATGGTGAAAAATAAGTATTTGGTCACCTACAAACAAGCAAGATTTCTGGCTCTCACAGACCTGTACCTTCTTCTTTAACCATTTCAATACCGGGCAATTTTCCCCCTTCCTGTCCAAGCCATTTTTCACGTTTCAGCGCTCTCACACTTTGAATGACAATTGCGCGGTCATACAACATTGTACCCAAACTAAAATTTTATCATTTTCTTCACACAACTAGAGCTTTCTTTTGGTGGTATTTAATCACCGCTGGGGTTTTTATTTTTTGCTAAATTAACAAAAAAAATACCAAAAATTTTGAAAAAAAAAACACGTTTTTCTTTGTTTCTGTTATAAAAGTTTACAAATTAATAATTGTTCTTCATAAATTTAGGCCGAGATGTATTCTGCTACATGTCTTTGGTGAAAATAACCCAAATTAGGATGTATTATTTAGTTTGTAGGAAAGTTATAGAGTTCACAGACTATGGTATAGATCTGATTATTGATCAATCCTGAAGTACTGACAGCCAATCTAATTTCTTAAGGTCCAAGAATGTCAGAACAGTACAGATATCCCCAAATGACCCCTTTTTGCAGAGTAGACAGTCCGACGTACTTCATAAGAGGCATGGCGAGTTTTTTGAAGTTGTATTTTTTTTGTCACAATTTTTTGGAAAATGAAAAAATGAAAAAAATTATTTTCACTATTTTTTTTTTTACATACTGTCACCAGTGCAGTACAGCGTCATCATATAACTGGCATGGCGGTGAACAGGGACACTGACTGGTGACAGTATGAAAAAAAAAATATATATATATATATTTTTTTTTTTTTAATTTTTTATTACATTTTTTTTTTTTTTTTTTAAGATTTTTTTTTTCATATTTTAATATGACCACAGTAGTACAATGTTACCATAGTAACATTGTACTACTTTGGGGCAGTGATCAGTATTTTTTTTTTTTTATTATTTTACAATTTGCTTATAGCAAAGAATTACTTTGCTATAAGCAAGCATTTACCTGAATGAAATCGATTCATTCAGCTTTTTTTTTTTTTTTTGTGCTTAGCTGACATGTGCATGTGATTAGCTGTGACCATTCACAGCTAGGCACTAGTATACAATGGATTGCATGAATGAAGCCATCCATTGTATACAACTGTCATGTGACCTGCTGTGATTGGTCACAGCAGGTCACATGGTACCTGCAACGGGGGCCGGTACTCAGATCTGTCATCGGCCGTGTCCGAGGTACGCGGCCGGTGACAGATCGCGCTGCTGCGCCGCTCTGCATTAGCGCAAACTGCGCATGTGCGGGAGCACGCCAAATGGCGTGCACCCAGCATACAGGAGCACATTTGAAGCCGCCAAACGGCCATTGGCCGGGCGGCTAATGGTTAAGAGGCTCCTCTGTCCTGCACTCATTACCTGTATCAATGGCACCTGTTTGAACTTGTTATCAGTATAAAAGACACCTGTCCACAACCTCAAACAGTCACACTCCAAACTCCACTATGGTGAAGACCAAAGAGCTGTCAAAGGACACCAGAAACAAAATTGTAGACCTGCACCAGGCTGGGAAGACTGAATCTGCAATAGGCAAGCAGCTTGGTGTGAACAAATCAAGACAAAACAAATGGAAGACATACAAGACCACTGATAATCTCCCTCGATCTGGGGCTCCACGCAAGATCTCACCCCATGGGGTCAAAATGATCACAAGAACAGTGAGCAAAAATCCCAGGACCACACGGGGGGACCTAGTGAATGACCTGCAGAGAGCTGGGACCAACGTAACAAAGACTACCATCAGTAACACACTACGCCGCCAGGGACTCAGATCCTGCAGTGCTAGACGTGTCCCCCTGCTTAAGCCAGTACATGTCTGGGCCCGTCTGAAGTTTGCTAGAGAGCATTTGGATGATCCAGAAGAGGATTGGGAGAATGTCATATGGTCAGATGAAACCAAAATAGAACTGTTTGGTAGAAACACAACTCGTCGTGTTTGGAGGAGAGAGAATGCCGAGTTGCATCCAAAGAACACCATACCTACTGTGAAGCATGGGGGTGGCAACATCATGCTTTGGGGCTGTTTCTCTGCAAAGGGACCAGGACGACTGATCCATGTACAGGACAGAATGAATGGGGCCATGTATCGTGAGATTGTGAGTGCAAACCTCCTTCCATCAGCAAGGGCATTGAAGATGAAACGTGGCTGGGTCTTCCAACATGACAATGATCCCAAACATACCGCCCCGGCAACAAAGGAGTGGATTCGTAAGAAGCATTTCAAGGTCCTGGAGTGGCCTAGCCAGTCTCCAGATCTCAAGCCCATAGAAAACCTTTGGAGGGAGTTGAAAGTCCGTGTTGCCCAGCGACAGCCCAAAAACATCACTGCTCTAGAGGAGATCTGCATGGAGGATGGGCCAACATACCAGCAACAGTGTGTGCCAACCTTGTGAAGACTTACAGGAAACGTCTGACCTCTGTCATTGCCAACAAAGGATATATAACAAAGTATTGAGATGAACTTTTCATATTGACCAAATACTTATTTTCCACCATAATTTGCAAATAAATTCTTTCCAAATCAGCCAATGTGATTGTCTGGATTTTTTTTCTCATTTTGTCTCTCATAGTTGAGGTCTACCTATGATGCCAATTACAGGCCTCTCTCATCTTTTTAAGTGGGAGAACTTGCACAATTGGTGGCTGACTAAATACTTTTTTGCCCCACTGTATATCCAGGGTGTGGTGCATAGCAATACATAATAAAGGCTCCATCTTTATTACTTCTTTTCATTTGGCTGATAACGGGTTATTCTGTGTAACCTTTCAGACAGTTGGGTGCGGTGCAATAATTCCACAACTCGTACAAAGTGTAATAATAAAATAAATGTATTGGCTTGGGTTAAAGATCTAATGCAAATGATAACCTAGATAAATCCTGCATCCTTCCAGTCCAGAGGTCTGCAAATTCTAATCAGCCGTACCTGGAAAGCGGCAATCTTCTGGTTCCAGGAACTCATCGTGGAGCCCTGGATGAACTCAACCAGTCTGTAGGGGTGATTTATTAAAGCTGGAGCACTCAGAGGGGTTGATTTACTAAAAGGCAAATAGACTGTGCACTTTGCAAAGTTCAGTCACTCTCTGCATGTGCAGTTACTCCAGAGGTGACGCTTCACTTTGCAAAGAATACCCAATCGCAATGCAAGGAAAATAAAAACAGCATTTTTGTTTGCACGTGATTGGATGATGGAAGTCAGCAGAGTTTCTGCTCATTTACTAAACGCTGGAGCAACTGCACTTTGCAAAGTGCACAGTCTATTCTCCTTTAGTAAATCAACCCCAGAATCTGGTGCAGCTGTGCATGGTCGGTAGGGGGCACCATGAGATGCCCCTGGTACCTTTTTCATAGGCTTTTTTGAGTTTGGGCAAGGACACAGGGGCCCCATGATCCCCTATTGCCCGGGGGCCCCATGAGTTGTCAGTCCGCCCCTGCTGTGCACCCATCTTTGCATACCTGTCAAACTCGGCTGTACGGGGGAGTCTTTACGTTTGATGTGTTCCCATTCACCTCTATAGGCCGGCTGCGCACAGCTCCACGATAGCAGAGAAAAGTAAGTAAATGGCTCTTAGGCCCTGGATGTGGTCCAGAATTCACAGCGTTTTCTGTGTGAATTCTGCACCGGATCAGAATCGCACCCCGTTCATGCGAACCAATGCGGGTGTGTATGTTAAGTTAACTACACTCCAAAATTGGTCTGCAGTGTGTAGAATCGGATCGCATAGGTGTGAATACCCATGCGATCCGTTTCTAGTGCGAACCCAAAAAAGGGTCCGGCACGTTTTTGGTGCGGGTGCGGTGCAATTAGAGCCATACATAATGTACGTCTCCAATCGCACCGCACACAAATCGCATGTGATTCGCAGAGGAATGCGGTGCGGTTCCTGTGTGAATCACATGCGATGTACCGCACCGCATATGTGTGAACCCGGGGTAACTCTCTACAGGGCTTAATGCTAATGTATTCCTGTCTGATGCATTTCAGGTGAAATATTATAATGCTGAAGACTATGAGGTGAACCGATTCAATGATGCCATACTGAAATACCAGGTAAGTGCACATACAGTATGTTCCGGATTATTTTGTATGCTGAAGTTGGGATTTCTAAGGGGCTGTGTCAAGATGCTGTTGTTCACTTAAAGTGGGTTTTGCTTTATCATTTAAGTCTGTTATTTCATCGTTTGAGACTATAGTTCTAATTATATGTGCTATTTATTATGTGGGGTTTTCACATTAACATTGATTTTACTACATGTGATTTTTTTTAGACTTTTTTTTTTTTTTTACTTCAGTTTCATCTTTATTCTTATTTGTATTTTCTCATATACAGTTGTGTTCAAAATAATAGCAGTGTGTTGGAAAAAGTGAATAAAGCTGAAAATCCTTCTAATAGCTTTTATTTCCATCCACACAAATGCATTGGGAACACGACACATTCTATTCCAAATCACAACATGAAGAAAAATAGATCAAATTTGTGTTGTTCCTCTAAAATAAATGAAGAAAAGTGAATATTAGACGGTTCAAAAAAAATCGCAGTGTTTGTATTCTTCTTTACAAACTCAAACATTCACTATATAAACTGAGAAATGTTTGAAGATTTTGCTTACCTTTGAATGACTTCATGAATATTTGGTTGTAGTCGCACTGTTTCTGAGAACTGCTGTACATCTGTGTTGTATGGAGTCACCCAACTTCTGGCAGCTGTGATCAGGTATTCCAGCCCAGGATGATTGGACCACATTCCACAGTTCTTCTCTATTTCTTTGATTTGCCTCAGAAACTGCATTTTTGATGTCACCCCACAAGTTTTCTATTTGGATTAAGATCCGGGGATTGGGCTGGCCACTCCATAACGTCCATCTTGTTGGTCTGGAACCAAGATGTTGCACGTTTACTGGTGTGTTTGGGGTCGTTGTCTTGTTGGAACACCCATTTCAAGGGCATTTCCACTTCAGCATAAGGCAGCATGACCTCTTCAAGTATTCTGATGTATTCAAACTGATCCATGATCCCTGGTATGCGATAAATAGGCCCAACAGCGTAGTATGAGAAACATCCCCATATCATGATGCTTGCACCACCATGCTTCACTGTCTTCACAGTGTACTGTGGCTTGAATTCAGTGTTTGGGGGTCGTCTGACAAACTGTCTCCGGCCACTAGACCCAAAAAGAACAATCTTACTTTCATCAGTCCACAAAATGTTGCGCCATTTCTCTTTAGGCCAGTCAATGTGCTCTTTGGCAAATTGTAACCTCTTCAGCACGTGTCTTTTTTCCAACAGTGGGACTTTGCAGGGGCTTCTTGCAGATAGCTTGGCTTCACATAGGCGTCTTCTAATTGTAACAGTCCTCACAGGGAACGTCACACCTTCTTTCATCTTCCTGGAGCTGATTGTTGGCTGAGTCCGCGCCATTTTGGCTATTCTTCTATCCATTCCAATGGTAGTTTTCCGCTTTCTTCCACGTCTTTCAGGTTTTGGTCGCCATTTTAAAGCATTTGCGATCATTTTAGCTGAGCAGCCGATCATTTTCTGCACTTCTTTATATGTTTTCCCCTCTCCAATCAACTTTTTAATCAAGGTACGCTGTTCTTCTGAACAATGTCTGGAACGACCCATTTTCCTCAGAATTTCAGAGAGAAATGCACTGTAACCAGCATGTACAACATTTGCTGCCTTCCTTCCTTAAATAAGGGCAATAATTAGGGGCAATTGTCACCTGTTTTTCAAAGAATGAATGACCTCACTAATAGAACTCCACACTGCTATTATTTTGAACATGCCCCTTTCAATTAATGATTCAATTACACAGAATCAGCAGCATGCATGTCATGACTGTTGGGTCTGTTGGATTTCTATTACTCTACTACACCTGCTAGTAAATTATTTGCCATGTAGAAATATCATTTCTACCAAAAACAGTGATTGATCCGGTTAGTGATGTCTGACTGCTATTATTTTGAACACAACTGTGTGTGTGTATAGATAGATAGATAGATAGATATGCACCATAAAGAAGGATTCAACTCATAGAAAAATCACAGAAATAAATACAAATCAAAATCAGAGATCAATCTCTTAGGGGATAATGTATTCAAGTGGTGAATCCACTGGACTTTCCGTTTTCTCAAGGATAATTCTCTGTTGCCCCCAACTTTAGATTTATGGTTATTGATGGAATACCGAAAAACAGACACTGGGACAATAGAGAAGCCCCATCGATCAACATGGGTACAACCAGCCAGTTGGATTTTTTTCTACATGCGATTACTGCCGATGGCTATAGCCGCTAGCAGTAATCATTGTGTTCTGCCAGTCGGAAAATCTCACTGCTAGCAGAACACAATAGCTCTGCCAGAGGGATTCCCCTATTAACACAGACAGGGAATCGAGCAACCACTGGTTGCAGGAAAGTAAATCAAATCATCTATTGATTGCTTTAGTTTGATTTGTCAGTCTGTGATGCTTTCTTCATTGGACTGTATGTTCTTCAGTGTTTTGTCTCCTTTTAGGTGTCAGAGTGGAAGGTTAATGCTACGTTGGCATTTTTAAATCAGACCCAGAACCTTATCATTGGGCTGGGGCTATTGGCTGGCTCATTGCTGTGCGCCTACTTTGTCACTGAAAACAAGTTTAAAGTAAGTTACAATAACCGGCCATATTCCTGTGCTGCACCTTTGTATACAGATGGATATCCTTTCTCTGATTTGCTGCTTTCTTGCATATACAGGTTGGTGACTATGTGCTTTTTGGTACCTATATCATCCAACTTTACACACCACTCAACTGGTTTGGTACCTACTACAGGTAAGTTGTGCTTTAGAAAAGCATGGACCATGTATCTGTCCCGAGGGAAAAATATTGCCTGCTGCCAGTCTATTCAGTGATGGATTGTGCTCTCAAATTGGTACTGAGAGGCCTTGAGATAATATAGGGATCAAATAATTTATTTCATTAGTGGCATCTGTTTATAGACGAGCAATCTTCTGCATGGCTGAAGAGATAAAGATACATTAGCATACTTACCAACATTTCAGTCCCAGTCCCTAGTACACATGTAACCCTTCTACAGTCCACTTAAGGCCTGCCCAGAGAATGCATGGACCCTCCAGCTACTGGTGTAACCCATTTATAGTCCACTGAGATCCGAGATGCAGAACTGTCCAGCTTAGGACAGGGCCTCCAAACTTTCCAAACAAAGGGCCAGTTTACTGTCCTTTAGGTTTTAGCCAGCCCATAGCCAGTGGGAGTAGAAAAAGCCTTGATGCCAATGGGAGTAAGCAATGCTCCATCATTGGTTTTAGTGGGAGGAAGAGTGCCGCAACGTTGGTGTGATTGGGATTAATAGTGCCCCATCATTGGTAATAGTGGGAGGAATAGTGTCCCATCATTGGTGTCAGTGGGAGGAATAGTGCCCCATCATTGGTATCAGTGGGAGGAATAGTGCCCCATCATTGGTAATAGTGGGAGGAATAGTGCCCCATCATTGGTAATAGTGGGAGGAATAGTGCCCCATCATTGGTAATAGTGGGAGGAATAGTGTCCCATCATTGGTGTCAGTGGGAGGAATAGTGCCCCATCATTGTTATCAGTGGGATTAATAGTGCCCCATCATTGGTAATAGTGGGAGGAATAGTGTCCCATCATTGGTGTCAGTGGGAGGAATAGTGCCCCATCATTGGTAATAGTGGGAGGAATAGTGCCCCATCATTGGTATCAGTGGGAGGAATAGTGCCGCAACGTTGGTGTCATTGGGATGAATGGTTCCCCATCATTGGTTTCAGTGGGAGGAATAGTGTCCCATCATTGGTGTCATTGGGATGAATGGTGCCCCAAGGGCCAGATACAGGCAAAAAAAGGGACACATATGGCTCCTGGGCCACAGTTTGAAGACCACTGAGCTAGGACATAAGGATTAAAAATGAGGGCATGGTAAAGATACAAGAGTTAAAAGGGTCAGTCCATCCAAATCTGATATTATATTTTTTTGAAAGCTTAAAGAGCAATAAACCATTTGACATCTCTTGGAGAATATACAGTGGGGAAAATAATTATTTGATCCCCTGCAGATTTTGTAAATTTGCCCACTTACATAAAGGGTCTATAAATGTTATCATAGGTGTATCTTAAATGATGGAGACTGAATATCAACCAAAAATCCAGAAAAAACACACGATACAAATGTTATAAATTGAGTGAGTAAATAGACAAAAGTGTTCAGTCAGCAGTTGCACTGGCTTACCATAGAGATGTTTAGAAACCTGATTTGTCTCTGATCACCTCTATGATATTAGAAAGTGGAAGCGACCTGTATATGTATATCATTTGTTTACAAGCTATTTCTTGGTTGTACAAGTATCAGATCATATCTATCTTGGTCTGATCTAATGCTGTTCAGGTCTGGGGTCTAATAGACCTCAGATGTCTCAATAAAGAGGGCCTGTCTTTGCTGTCACCATCTGTGTACAGAATGCCACCAGGCAGCCATATTACATTGCATTTCACAGAAAATTACAGAACTGCAGACTGAAAAGGAAAAGTCATGTTTAATAACATTCATTCACAACATGACTTGTGTAGCAATTATATATATATATATATATATATATATTTTTTTTTTTTTTATTATTATTATTATTATTTATTTATTTTTATTTTTTTCCCCACGAAAGTGGCATAACCCTTTAAGTCCACATAGACAGTGCCATTGTTCATTCTCGTGAACTCTGATGAAGTCTGCACTGATAAGTCCCTAATGTTTTTCGGGTCTAATGGATTCAATACTTCCAGTCACTGACCCAGAAAAAGTGTGTTGAATGCTAGCATCCTGAGTATTTCTTTCATTATAAGTGTCCTTGGAGTGTTGGTGAATGCCTGATGGTATGCAGAATAGAGTTGCAAAGAGAGGAAGCAGCATGAGAGAAGTCCGGAAGTTGGGAGCTGGTCAGATGAGGGTCCCGGGATTAAGAAAGGTGTTTGCAAGCATAGCAGAGATTCCATGTGAGTGTCAGCATTGCTGAAAATGTTTATCTGTGTGTTACAGAATGATTCAGAATTCATTCATCGACATGGAGAACATGTTTGAACTCTTCAGTGAAGATCAGGAGGTGAGCAGCTTTTATGCATGTGTTGTACAATCTCCTATAGATCCACCAATACCTATGTAGGGCCAGGGCCTGTCGGATTGGATATGAATTGAATGGAGTTTTAATAAATCCAAGGGAGTTTGTACAAATGGATTGTAATGTGTATGGCCATCATTAGGGCTCATCATAAGAGCTGGGAAGCACTATGCTCCATATAACACATATGCCGGTGTGCCTTGTGTAGGGCCAGGGCAGTACGTTGTTATAATATATTGCACTGTTTGCCTTTTTTTTTTCAATTCAGCTCTATGCATTGCGAAGCGCTGTGGTGCTCTGAGTTGTGCTGCATAAAAAAATGCCGACATGCTGCATTTTTTCGCATTTCACATCACCATACATGTGATTGAGGCACATATAGAACAAAGTTTATGCCTTTATGTTGAACCTGTGTTGATCTATGCAGATCAACGCAACTAATGTGATAGAACTGTTAGTGCCGGTTCACATCAGTGCTCTTTTACTGC
Organism: Staurois parvus; assembly: GCF_062004578.1. Lineage (NCBI taxonomy): Eukaryota > Metazoa > Chordata > Amphibia > Anura > Ranidae > Staurois > Staurois parvus. The sequence continues at coordinate 302,777 of NW_028318041.1, read as the reverse complement.
GCTAAAACTCACCTTCCTTGCGCTTCAAAAGTGCATGTAAAATATCCCCTTTAGAGCAGAATTCCGGTCAAAAATAGTTGTTCACCATGCAGTGGGACAGTGCCCCCACCACATGGATCAGCTGCTCATTTTTTTTTCTAGGGGTGAGCACAAAGCTCAAACTCACCTGACCCGCCGTTCCTCCGGAAAACCGCACTCCCCCTTCCTGGTCCAACGGTGGACTATTCCTGTCCTTGGAGCGTGCTGATGTCAGGAACAGTCCATTTACAAGATTGCTGCTGGGGGGGGGTGCAGGAACTGAAAGGACCGGTTTTGTGCGGGGAGGATCGGTGGGTCAGCTGGGTATATCTCCGTTCTCTCCCAGAGAGCGAAACGGGCAGTTATTATTATAATACAGGATTTATATAGCACTAACAGTTTGCTCAGCACTTTACAATATAACGGGAGACAATACAGCAACAATACAGTTCAATACAAGAGGGATAGGAGGGCCCTGATCCTGGGAGCTTACAATCTAGGAGGGAGGGGCTAGTGGTACAAAAGGTAGTAACTGTGGGGGATGGACTGGTAGGAGGAATAGAAGATTCCATTATTAGCTGAGGGCAGGATAGGCTTCCCTGAAAAGATAGGTTTTCAGAGATCGCCTAAAAGTGAGCAGAGTAGGCGATAGTGTGATAAATTGGGGTAGAGAGTTCCAGAGGATGGGGAAGCTCTGGAGAAGTCCTGGAGATGAGCATGGGAGGAGGAGACAAGGGAGCTAGCGAGTAGGAGGTCTTGCGAGGAGCAGAGAGTAAGGTTTGGGTGGTATTTGGAGACAAGATCGGTGATGTAATTTGGGGCAGAGTTATAAATGGCTTTATATGTTATTGTTAATGTTTTGAATTTTATTTGTTGGGCAATGGGAAGCCAGTGGAGGGATTGGCAGAGAGGGATGGAGGACACTGAGTGGAGGCCAGTGGAGGGATTGGCAGAGAGGAATGGAAGACACTGAGTGGAGGCCAGTGGAGGGATTGGCAGAGAGGGGTGGAGGACACTGAGTGGAGGCCAGTAGAGGGATTGGCAGAGAGGGGTGGAGGCCAGTGGAGGGATTGGCAGAGAGGGGTGGAGGACACTGAGTGGAGGCCAGTGGAGGGATTGGCAAAGAGGGGTGGAGGACACTGAGTGGAGCCCAGTGGAGGGATTGGTAGAGAGGGATGGAGGACACTGAGTGGAGGCCAGTGGAGGGATTGGCAGAGAGGGATGGAGGACACTGAGTGGAGACCAGTGGAGGGATTGGCAGAGAGGGGTGGAGGACACTGAGTGGAGACCAGTGGAGGGATTGGCAGAGAGGGGTGGAGGACACTGAGTGGAGACCAGTGGAGGGATTGGCAGAGAGGGGTGGAGGACACTGGTGGAGGGATTGGCAGAGAGGGGTGGAGGACACTGAGTGGAGGCCAGTGGAGGGATTGGCAGAGAGGGGTGGAGGACACTGAGTGAGGCCAGTGGAGGGATTGGCAGAGAGGGGTGGAGGACACTGAGTGGAGGCCAGTGGAGGGATTGGCAGAGAGGGATGGAGGACACTGAGTGAGGCCAGTGGAGGGATTGGCAGAGAGGGGTGGCAGACATGGAACGGTTAGTAAGGTGGATGAGTCTGGCAGCAGCATTCAGATAGACAGTTATCCCATCCATTGTAGGCGCAGCCCCACTACACAGGCGAACATTTTTTTTACCGGAATTCTGCTATAAATGCTATGTGCTGTGACTTTGAAAAGTCCTGCTTGCTGCCCTTTCAGTGCATTTTGTGAAAAATGCACCAAAAACACACCTTTCATTATAGTCAATGGTACTGCACCAAAAACACAAAATGTGTTTTTTTTTTTTTGTTTTTTTTTTAAATCGTCATTTTTCTCAGATGACCAGGGAAGAAAGACGCATGTGCGTTGCATTTTGATTTTAATACAACGCATTTTCAAAAAACGCACATCACATTTTACAGAACACAGATGTGAATTGACTCTTACAATTTAATCTGGAGATGGTTGATCGCCCCGGCTAATCGCTGTCTTGTATTGTCTGTACTCCACAGGTGAAGGATTTGGTGAATGCTGACCACCTGAGGTTCCGCCATGGAAAAATTGAGTTTGAAAATATCCATTTCAGCTATACAGACGGGTACGGGTAGAACATATTCCAGCATGGGGGGAAAAAGCATAAATCTTTCTGTAGTACACTGTGTATAATAGGAGAAGGAATTGTTTTTTACACACTTCATTTGTTCAACATTCTGTAGGGACCTGGCTTACTGTCCTTGCACTATTAAAGTGGACCTGTCAGGGAAATAAAGAGTACCTCTAGACCCAAAAATGTAATATACTGCAGCTTACCAGTTCTCAGTTGTAATGGCTGCATTAGTTTGGTTTTTTTTGCAGATTTTTTTCCCTTAATTTTCACCTGATGATCTTTTTTTGTATTCTATATGGAGATCATATCCCCCCTTATGTATTATACATGGAGATCATATCCCCCCTTATGTATTATACATGGAGATCATATCCCCCCTTATGTATTATACATGGAGATCATATCCCCCCTTATGTATTATACATGGTGATCATATCCCCCCCGTATGTATTATACATGGAGATCATATCCCCCCTTATGTATTATACATGGAGATCATATCCCCCTTATGTATTATACATGGAGATCATATCCCCCCTTATGTATTATACATGAAGATCATATCCCCCCTTATGTATTATACATGGAGATCATATCCCCCCTTATGTATTATACAT